>NC_141322.1:10455222-10720222 GCF_037954235.1 Aulostomus chinensis
GAATCTTTGGACTGGGGGCATGCTGCAACGCCTGTAAGAACTCCTCTTGGCTTCAAATTCTCACTCAGCTTTTGGATTTTCAAAAATCTGACATATCAACCTTTTTTTTGTATGTTGTCTAAATCAGGGGCGGTATGGCACAGACGTAGAGTCGCCATCTAGCAACTTGAAGGGTCATTGGTTCAATTCTAACTTCCCCCCGTGACCATGTCGAAGTATTCTTGAGCAAGATACTGAACCCGTAATTGCTCCTGATGGCCCTGCGACAGACTGGCTACCCGTCCAGGGTGAACCCCACCCTTGGACCAATGTCAGCTGGGGTAGTTTCCAGCCCCCCGATCCTGAGCGGATAAGCAGCATAGAAAATTGATTGTTGGATGGATGGATGGTTCTCTACATCACATAAATTATCTGCAAATATATCTCTTAAAAAAAGATCTCCAAGCCCTTAAAAAGAGCTTGTCATACTAAAAGATGTTTACGCTTCAGGGCTTCAGTATTATGCCCCACAACCAGAATAGAAACTGTAGTAGCCCACTATGCATTCCCTGTTCTCAGAAAGACTTCCAGCACACCCCAGTTCTGCTGTTTGTCCGTTTCAGGATGTGATGCTTGCTGAGGGCTGATGTCATCTTTCTCCTACGCTGCAGAGGTGAGCCTCAGGACAGAAACCAGGAAGGAAGGAAAGAGAGAAGGGAGGGAGTCACAGCCAGAGCTGGACAGGCAGATTTAGAGAAGGGTGCTGAAAGGTAGACAGATGAGAGGCAGACAATGCAGATTTTTAGTGTGAAGTATGTGAATCTGGGACTTAGTACTTTCTACTTGATGAAGTAGTGGTGGAGTGACTGAGCAGCGTGTCCCAGCCTGCAGTTGCGGTGCTGCAGTTGCATAATGGCTCTCATCCGTTCTATACTTTTCCACTCTGGAATGAGCTCACTCCTCTGTTTTTAAAGACCACTTGTGTGGCTGCAGTTGTTCATGTGCGTGCACACACTGTCCAGTCTTGCCTGGTTGTACAGCAGAACGCTGCAGCTTTGTGTGTGTTTCTCATTGGGAATAGGAAAGAATCATGGCCTCAAGGGTTAGCTATGGAGGTTTCCTCTGATGTGAACTGGAAGCAGGTCAGATGCAGGGCAATGCCAGAGCAAGAAAAACAGGGCTGTGTCCCCAGCTCTGTCCTTCTACTTCCAAGCAGGGAGGGGTTGTCTGAGGATGATATGGAGGGAAACACCAGTTAAAACCTGTTTGAAGAAAGGACAGATGGATATAGTCCCATATGGCGAATGCAGAGTAAATAGAGTGTGGAAGAAGGATATTCAGACTAGTCCCTGGAATACATTGTGGAGCCTTGGCTGTATTGTTTCTAGGCTCCACCAGCTTGCACTCTGTATTTTTTGCCAGTTGTGGGGCAAAGAAACAGTCTGGTAAATATGTGACTTGCTGAGACGGTGGCTGCTTGTAGTCGTCTCTCTTACAGATTGTGCCACAACATGCCTGAGCATGCAAGTGGACTGAAAAGGGTTTGTAGAGGCGGTGTGTGTGTTCTAGTGGGCAAGCTGGTTGAACACAGGATGACCCATCTCCCCTGAGGCGCCAAAACTCTACATCATCATCAGTCGCTCCTCGCTGTGGAACAGATGAGATTCCACTCTCATCATAAGCTAAGGCTGCTGTACTAACTGGATAATCTTCCCTCATGAATCAGCAGGAATCTGTAATGTTCTGTTCCTGTGGAAGTCACTTCATCTATAACCTCAATTGCTTTTCATAACTTGACACTAAGCTTTGAAGGTTTGCCTGACAGACGGCTGAAGGCACTGTACAATCCGCACTCACAGTATCCTTTGATTAGATTGCTACAGTGATTGAGAGTATAAAACCACAGTTTTGGTTCATTTCCGCTGATGGTTTGTACTGTTTATATGAGTGATCATGGATATATGATTTGTGGATGCGTTTTCAGGTGCTGATATGCGCTGAGGATGAGTGGCATAGGAGAGAACTCACTGGAGCCACTGTGCTCTGACCGTAAACGTAAACTGTTCACCTGTGACACACCAGGCGTTGGGTGAGTACTCCTACTTCTGCTAAGTGCTTTCCATTTATCATCATGCTAGCCACCACTGTTATTGATTTGAATGTCTGCAAGTGTGTGGGGTCAGCTCCTTGTGATCTTGCTTCATGTCAACATTCCTACCATCATGATTGTAACGCATTTCTGCTGAGTCCTATCCGGATAGCCTGCATAAGGATGTTAGCTTCTCCGGGCAACATGTCTAATCCCCTTTGCTCCCCAGCAGGTGTGACAAGCGTCGAAGGGAACAGGAGAGTAAATACATCGAGGAGCTGGCTGAGCTCATCTCTGCCAACCTCTCCAACATTGACAGCTTCAATGTCAAGCCAGACAAATGTGCCATCCTCAAGGAGACCGTGAGGCAGATCAGACAAATTAAAGAGCAAGGTACCACCTCCACATATTACACTTTTATGCAACAAAAGATAATATATAATATGTTTGTCTCCTCCTTATAAGTACCTGGCGACTGAACAGTGAATTCATTGCCAGGCTGCGTCAAACAGACAGCAGGTTTTGCTGTTAGTATCACTGGAGGTAACTAGACACCAGTAATTGAGACCAATCCTTGGTGGTCAGGGCTCAAGGCTCTCTGTGACATTGTGTATCTGTTAGTGCCAAACTCTGCTTCCTACGAGATACCCATGACACTGGTGACTCAGACATAAGACCTTACAGAGTTGCTCCATTCCAGAGGCTCTTTTCAAATAATTTTGCTGATATGACATGATTGGAAATGCAAAGGAGGATATTTTCTTCCTCCTCTTTCAGCTCGATTAAGATTAGCTCCCTGAGGTTAAGTGGGTAAGGAAAAGAGAAAGCAATCATATAGGAATCTACCCAGAGGGTCACAGCTGGTTATTGCTGGCCTTGGTATTGTGCAACCAGGTTGCCATAGTGACAGGATAGGATTGATGCAGGGCCTCACTTTTTCTTCTGTCTGGTTTATGCTGTCCTTTTAACACACCTTGTCTCTTTTCCTTCCCTTCTGCACGCATTTCTATGTTGAAATCATTTTTTCAGGTACTGGTCTTTGTTTATGTCACTGGCCTCAAACAACAAGTTGGGTTTGAAATGCCAGTAATTCCAGCATCACACTTTTTGTTGTTTTACTTAGTGACTCAAAGATAACCCTGCTTTATCAAATGGTATCTAACAAAGCCTCTGACACATGCTGATTTCAAAAATAGAAAGGCATGTTAACCATGCATAGATGACTCGTGCTGCCACCTGGTGACGAGAAGTATTTCAGTTTCTTTATTAAAGGATCGAGCTCCTCAAGTTCGATGGAAATAATGCAGTGATATTCAAAAACACATTGTTCATTTGCACGTCCAGAAACTCTTACTTAAATGCTGCTCATACTGAGTCACACAATGAAAATGGAAATTACAGAATGTAAGTAAGTGAATAGGGTTTATTGATAGCTGCTGTATAACGACAACTTTATTCATCAGTTGTGTCATGTGTCCTCAGGAAAAAACTCTTGCAGTGCTGATGACGTTCAGAAGGCGGACGTGTCCTCCACTGGTCAAGGGGTCATTGACAAGGACCATCTGGGACCACTTCTCCTCCAGGTCAGCTTGAGGACAATCACTCAGGGGCAAAAGACCAACACCAATTAGTGTTGCATCCATATGCTGTATCATTTCAGTGCTGTCACTGCTTACATGTAGTTGAAAGAAAAGTCACAGGTGGATTTTGGAGGGGCAAAGTAGTAACCAAATGAACTGGATATAATTTAATTATTGGCAGCCACATGTCTTTGTCCTCTAAAGTCTCCATTTGCTGCTCTGTTTCAGGCCTTAGATGGATTTCTGTTTGTCGTGAACCGAGAAGGCAGCATTGTGTTTGTGTCAGATAATGTGACGCAGTACCTGCAGTACAAACAAGACGAGTTGATCAACACCAGTGTGTACAACATCATCCATGATGAGGACAGAGAGGAGTTTCACAAGAATCTGCCCAAGTCCAGTGGTGAGATGAGTTTATTCACATGTAGGAATGATGGAACATCCTGACACCTGATTGATCTTGAAGCCATGTCATCCTCGTTTAATAATCTTTTTTTCCGTCTTTTTTTTTTTCCCCTCTGTAGCACCAAATGGGGCATCGTGGGGTGGAGAGGCACCCCGACAGAAGAGCCACACCTTCAACTGTCGTATGTTGGTTAGCTTTGTCCATGGTCAGAGTCACGGGTTGTCAGAAGAGCGGTCCAGTGGACAACGCTATGAGACCATGCAGTGTTTTGCCCTCACTCAGCCCCGGGCCATGATGGAAGAGGGAGAAGGTACATCTTATAGTTTTTCTTGTGTAAAGTTGAGTTTTTGCTACAAAATATACATAGTTGTCATTTTTGTGTTCTACTACAATAAAACTGAGCCTTCAATATAACATTTGCTTGCTTCTTGCTCAGATTTGCAGTCATGTATGATTTGTGTGGCGCGACGCATCACTGCAGTTGAGAGGACAGAGAGGTTTAGCACTCGCCATGAACTGTCTGGTAAGCTCACATCTGATCAAAAAGTACTTTCAGTACGTTCTCAGTAGTATTCAAGTAGTGCACTTGTGAAATGACCTTTTAAAAAATGTTTTTATTGCGTACAAAGGCTTGGTCAAACATCCTGATGTTATGTATGTCTTGTCATGATATGAGAAAGTCCCGAACATTTTGTATTCTAAATACACTGAAATACTGTATGCTCTCATCTGTTTGTTTGTATTTGTATTATAGGTAAACTTATTGAAATTGAGCAGCATAGCTCTCTTCACACCACTATGCGTCCTGGCTGTGAGGACCTGGTGAGACGATGCATGCAGATGTTCCTTAATCGAAGTGAAGGACAACCCTGGTCCTACAAACGACACTATCAAGATGGTATGTAGTCTTGTGCCTCCCAACATTGGAAAGTCCTTTGCAATTTTATTCAGTCAGTTATACCATAATTTCACCAGGCAGGATCTAAATCTGGACCTCTTTCTGAATACTGTGCAAATGCTTGTGAATGCAAGAATTTCAATCATGTATTTCCATACCAAATTTAATATTTTCTGTCCACAATGTAGAGTGATTTAAAAAAAAAAAAAATTCAGCCATAATATTAAAGGAAGGTTTTTCTCTTCTAAGATCATGCTTAATGTTTGTCAACCCAAATGTAACCAAATGTTGAAATGATCTGACAAGTCTAATTGCAGGAAATCTCTTTACAGCTAGTATAAATGGGAGAACAATTGCAGTGACATTTAGATGAATTACCATTCTCTCAGAATTGACAAATTAAGTCATGCCTTTTGTTTTTCCCCTCTCCTTTTTGTCTGCAACAGCTTTCAATAATGGCCATGCTGAGACCCCACTCTACCGCTTTTCCCTCTCTGATGGCACCCCTGTCACAGCTCAGACCAGGAGTGACCTCTGCAGGAATCCCAACACCAATGAACCGCATTCCTTCCTCTCCACACACTTGCTTCAAAGGTAAAAAATAAATGCTTGTGACATAGACTTCCAGCAGGGTCAATGTAATTTACCTGTGAAATTAAGGAATAAATGCTTCATCAATGTAATATGTAAATGAAAATGAACACTGCCCACCTTTTGAATGATATATCTTGCTTTATTATGTGATTGAGAGAAGTAGCAAGGTCCTTATACTCTGATACAGCTCAGCAGTCAAAGTAACACATGGTGAAACAGGTTTCAACAACAACATATGTTCAGAAATGTCAGACAGGTGTCATCAGAGAAGCAGATTAATTAGCTCTTAGGCTTCGACTGCAGGTCATTGCGATGGTGATGATATCCACTTAGTTCATTAGTGAGATCTTCTCCCAGATGTCATGGGTTCTTCCCTGACCTATGGTCCTCCACAAAGATTTGGCAAAGCAGTTTTTTGGCAAGGCAGTGTTTTTTCCCCAAATCTCGCTAACAGACCAATCTAGGGTACTTAAAACATTGTTGACACCAGTTGCGTGTGGGTTTTTTTCCCCAAATTTGATGGTTGTGTCAATATGTTGTATCTGCCTGAACTTTTTGAATTCAACTTTAAAATTTTATATCTTCCTCCTTCAGAGAGCAGCATGGCTATCGTGGAAACCAGGGTGGAGGCATGAGGCCTCCAGCTATGGGTGTGAATAACCCTAACCAACAGATGAATATGGGCCCAGGGGGTGGCATGGGCATGAACATGGGTTATGGAATGTCTGAGCAGGGCACCATGGCACAAAGAGCTCCATATGCTGGGGGCAACCGCATGAATCCTATGCATCAGATGAATCAAATTAATCCCATGCATCAGATGAACAACATGGGTCAAATGAATTCCATGCATCCGATCAACTCACCTGTGAACTCTATGAATCAAATGGGACCCATGAATCAGATGGGCCACCATGGTATGCATCAGCAGCAGCACCACCAACATCAGCCAATGGGTCAATTCCACGGACCTGGGGGTGGAGGGTATGGAATGGGAATGACCAGTCCCCCTCAAACCAATCCAGGGATGAATGGCCCCCCACACAATGTCATGGGTTCGCCCAGAGTCCGAGGAAGTCCCAAGATGGGTGCCAGCCCCTTCTCTCCTGGAGGTATGAAACAAACAATTACATTTTCAGGTCATAACAAGAAATTTATTAAAAGAAATCAAGAAATGACAGCTTTATCAATTCCACATTTTCTGGTATTGGTATAACTGTTGATACATCTGTCCTGTGTAGGTATGAACTCTCCCATGAGTTCCAGTCACTCTGGTAACTCTGGAGGCTGTGGAGGAGGGACCACCACTTTCTCCAGTAGCTCCTTGAATGCTCTCCAAGCCATTAGTGAGGGAGTAGGCAATCCATTGCCTTCCCCCCTCACTTCTCCTCCCAAGCCTGACAGCTCACCCAGCATCAATTCCACCATCCAGGTAGCAGGAGGACCCTGTAAACCCAGCCTCCTAGCCCACTGTGACTCCAAAAGCCCAGGCAGCTCAGTGGGGGGTGCAGGAGAGCAGCCATCTCACCAGCACCCTCATACGCCTACCAGTGAGGGCCCTCCTGACAAGCCAGATAGCCAGGCCAGCAGAGAGGGAGAATCCAACCGAAGAGTCCCTGAGAACAAGTGCCACAAGAAGCTCCTGCAGCTCCTCACCTCCCCTACAGATGAGCTTGTGCCACCTAATCATGCTCCAAGCACTGGGTCCAGTTCTACGCCAGAGGCTAAAGATGGTGTCACCAGCCCCTCCTCCTCAACTGGTGTGTCTTCCTCTACAGGTGGGAGTCATAGTGCGGTGTCCTCCTCTGGCAGCATGGGCCATTTTACAACTCAGTCACTCAAGGAGAAGCATAAGATCCTCCACAAGCTCTTGAAAAATGGGAACACCCCAGATGAGGTGGCTCGCATCACAGCTGAGGCCACTGGGAAGAGCAGCTTGGATTCAGGTGGAGCAGAGGCAGGGTCTGCAGCAATCAGTGGGGTTAGAGGGTCGGAAACAAAGCAAGAACAGCACAGCCCTAAGAAAGAGAAGACTCATGCACTCCTTCACTACCTCCTCAATAAGGATGATTCTAAAGAGGGTGGTGATATCAAGCCAAAGCTGGAAGAACTGGAAGGGAGGGGAGCTCAGGGGGCAGGGGTCACTAGCTCGGAGCCCCACTCTATGGATGGCAAGGTCAAGTTGGAGCCATCTGATGAGGTGAGGATTTTTGCCCCCCCTCCACAGGGTGATAGATATAATTTGAAGTGGCAATCAGAACATAATCTGTAATCATTCCTGTCTCAACATTTCAGACGGAGACCCTGGAGACCATTTTGGGTGTTCCCAGGAACAACTCTGGATTCTATCCTGAACCAGACTCTAGAGCTGGGAAGGAAGTGGGAAACAAACAAGGAAATATCCCTGACAGTTTACATGGTATGTCACTCAGTCCAGATTCCCAAACTGGTTTACACACAATTTCATCAGGGGCTACCCCAAAACAATCCGTGGTATTTGTTAAAAAACCTCCGTCCACCATCTCCAGAATAGGGAGAATACAACTCACAGACGGGAACTCTGGAAATGCACCCCCAGTAGGTCCATTTGCATGTTCAGGAAAAATTAAGCCCACCCCCCCCCCAAGCTATCCCTGGCATGCTCAGACATGAATGACTAATGAAACAACCTTCCCTCGAGCTCATGGGAGCAGCTATGGGTGTAGTTCATCAGCTGAAGACAGAATCCTGACTGTCTAAACCATGTGTTTCGGGGCTTCCACTATGATGTCCGACAGAGATACTCTTATCATTGCTAGCCTAGCCAGTGGTGGGAGCCAGAACCAACTGTTTGAGATAAAAGGTGTGCACAGCTGCCCTGTGCACACCTGGTGTTAAGATCAATCCTCAGCGATCTTATGATAAGTGGTCATCTTTAATATCAGGTGTGCACACTCAATTTGTCCTGAGTACATCCTGAGATGCAATCACTGAAACAAGACTGTCTCTTACCCATTGACTAATTTCTCATTCTCTGCTCAAACACTAGACATTATCCAAATCAAGATGGGAGTTCCTTAAATATTAAAAATGTCAGTGATGAGCATGAGTCCACAGCAACAAATATTGCTGCATGATTTGAGTGACATACTCGTGTGTGCTGCTTGTAATAAATACAATAAATTGTGGGTAAATATGCAGATTAAAAATGTTTCAAGTAGATGTAATGTAGGAGTGCAGTTGCATACCGCATGGGGAAGATAGGATCATAGGAGACACATGTTAATGCCATGCAGAGCTGACCATTTGTGATCGGATGACATCAGGATGAATCTTAATATCAGTTGTACACAGGGCCAGTTGAATGAGGAGGTTGAATGTGTAGAAGGTTTGGAAACTACTGGTCAAGATGAATGTAATGAAATTTTAGTTCTTTTTTTTTTTTTTTTTAAAGCTTCTATAATTTTTAAAAGTAAGTGTTCCCTGTGTGCATCTCAATCTTAGAACCTGAATGAGTGGAGTGATGTAATCTGAGTTTTTGCTTATTTCAGATGCAGAGCGAGGTCCCCTGCCTCCAGGTCAGCGTGGTGCCTTTCAAAGAGCATTGTCAATGGATTCTAAGCCAATGGGTGGAGAGTTAGCCATTGGAGGTGGATTGGCTGGGAGGAGGAACGTCCCTTGTCTCACATTGGTCAAACAGGAGAACATGGATGCTCCAGTCCGACCTGGGATGTTGCCCAACGGCTTTCCTGGAGTCACCGCTGTGTGTCCACCACGGGGCAATCCAACAAGTACCTCAACTACGATTACTTACTATTACTATTACTTGTTAAATAAGTAATCTGTTACTTATTTTTATTATGTCCATGACAGACATCAGGATAAATACCTTGACCCCACAAGTAATTTTGTATTTGTTGTGTGATTAAGCTTGCCATCTCCGGCCCTTGTGTTGAACAGGAGGTATCAGCAGAGGAATGGGAATGCCTCAGCGGCCACCCATGGCAGGACCAGGGGATTGGGGGATGCCGAGATCAAATGCCAGTTCTATGAGCGGACAAGGCCATCCAGGCATGGGTCGCTCTGGGCCAATGGGAGGACCCATGATCAACCGCTCCAACAGTGTGCCTGCAAACACCAGGTCTATACTGCAGCAGCAACTTATGGACATGGGTACGTCACTTGTATCAATTGTAGCGATTGAGAAAGTGTACAGCCAATGATCTGTTAGGTTAAGTTGATGCCCTACTTTTAATCTACATGGGATAGGTAATAGAAACAAAAACAAATGAGGTTCTTCTGTTTTCATGCAGCAGCATTCTGAACATCCCTCAATAAGTGAGTCTTAGAAGTGATCAGTCTGTTGCACTGATATATAGATCAGCCATTTCACTGAAGCAGTGCCTTTATGTTCTCGTGGGTATTATATGCACATATTTGCATGAATGTAATCCATATGATACAATACAGTATCAAGCAAAGTGTCCTGCTCATTGAAGAACAAAAAAATTTGACTTAAGCCTCCAACGCATTACTTCACCATGAAAAAAATGTTTCGAATCATTCAGAAATCTTTTTTGATTATTATTTTATTAGTAGTATGTCTAGTGTACCATGAAATGCATTTTCTCAACAGAAAATGTTAACTTAAGATCCACAACTTAGTCATGTGCTAGGATTTTCACACAGTCCTGTTGGCCTTAAATATTTTCTCCTCAACAGGTCCCACTGGTAAACAGGAATTGACATTTAAGTCTTGTGAAATGTTCAGAAGACCAAAAGTTAGGTTGTTCTAGTGCTTAGTTATATTCTGTGTTTCTCAACAAGTTTCAGTATGACTGCTGATGTCAATCTCAACGTTTAGTTATTTAAATTATATCTTATTGTATATATGTTGTCATAATGACGGCATGGTGGTGCAGTGGTTAGCACTGTTGCCTCACAGCAAGAAGGTTCCAGGTTTGAGCCCTGGCTCCAGCACAGGATCTTTCTGTGTGGAGTCTGCATGTTCTCCCTGTTCCTGTGTGGGTTCTCTCTGGTACTCCAGCTTCCTCCCACAGTCCAGAGACATCAAGAGGAGATTAGGCTGATTGATACTCTAAATTGACCGTAGGCATGACTGTGAGTGTGAATGGTTGTCTGTCTCTATGTGTTGGCCCTGTGATGGACTGGTGACCTGTAGAGAGTGAACCCCGCCTCTCGCCCGAAGGCTGCTGGGATAGGCTCCAGCCCCCCCCGCGACCCTTAACAGGATAAGCGGAAGAAAATGGATAGATTGATGGATGAATCTTAACTTCTTTAAAACTTGGTTTTGGTTAAACCACATCCATTTACTAAACATTGTCATGCTATTAACTTTGATGCATGTGTACATTTTATTTTTTCATTAAACCCATTTTTGGCAAAGATTTGGGAGAGTGACTAATTTACATGATGTTCTTACATGTCACTAGAACATATGGTAATTACTTGAAACTTATTTACCCAAAAATCATTTACAGATTTATTGACAAAATATTTTAAAAAAAATCACTTAGTATTTGACTTGTCAAACCACAGCTTATTTTTGCTTGTCTAGTGGATAATTTGATGAATTGTTGCAGCTCTATATTGACCTTACACCACACCTGTCACCCTCTGTAGGTACCAATGAAGGCAATATGGGTGTGAGTCCGTTTGGTGGACATGGACCCCAACCCCAGTCTCCTTCTTGGCCAGACTCTGGCATGGGAATGGAAAGACCGCAGGGTAACACGAGCAGGTAAAGCATATCCGCTGGTTGATTGAATTCACAAGCTCCCTTTAATAGTCAGTACCTTTTCTCCACTCTTGACTGTTACGTATTGTGAATGTGTAATTGGTTGGATTAGAGAGCAGTTTGGACACCCCCTGGAGGAACTCCTTGGGCCCCTGGCCAGCAGTGAAGGCCCAAGTGATGAGCGAGCACTTCTGGATCAGTTGGACTCCCTGCTCAACACTGCTGATGTCATTGCTCTGCAGGAAATAGACCGAGCCTTAGGCATCCCTGAAATAGTAGGCCAGGTAAGGGACATCCTCCTTAATATAGTATACTTGATTGATGGAATATACTTACTTTGTTAATAGTACTGCATCATATGATATTCCACAAATACATGAACACTCAACAGTTTTAAGTGTTAGAACTGGGGATATCCACAATAACCCTTCAATAAACCATTAATGCTATTGGTTGAATGGCTAAATGTTGCATCATCACATGTGCAAAGAAGACACATATCAGCCAGTTCATGCAACCTGTCATGACCTGTCAGGTGCATAGTCATATTATGTTGAGTCAGAGAAGTACTCAGTAGAAATAACAATTAAAGCTGCAAGCAGAATTGAACGGGCCTTCGTACCCTCGTCGAATTTGTCACAGACACGTAGATGTTTTCAGACCTGGGCTGACAGCTCTGACTGAAACCAGATCGTGAAGTGCAACGTGGCGCAGCAGCTTTCGGGTCTTACAGAATCCAAATCATTTGAGTTATTACAAAGTTTTTAACAACTTTTGTCCAGCACAGTGTCATAAGTCATGTATTAAAGTTTAAACGCAATACTATTAACGCACCAGGAGGAATCAGCCTTTGTTTGGGGTCCAAAATTGGCACAAAGCCATACTTTCATGTGTATATTGTGGACTTCCTTTTTGATTTAGGTCAGGGGTGTTAGTGTATGATTTGTAGGTCTTGATGAGACAAATAATTGAGTTTTGGTTCGATGTCTCTACAACATTCCTACGGGCCATGGTGCCCCTTTTGAGATACCTAAGTGGCACTGTGGAGCACATTTTGGCACTTTGGGGGTTCAAATGGAACAGATACTTTCTCCTTCGGGGCTCAGGCCCTAATAATAACTTGGGTCAGCACATTTCAAAGATCCAATGCTGCTTGGATGGTGTAAGTTAAAGCACTCAGACACGAGGTCTCAGGACAGAGGATTTGCTGCAATAATGCCATGATGTTGGTCCTTAGAGGCTAACAACAGAGCCAATCACCAAACAGCAAATGGACCCTGTTTGGGGACAACCTCCCGTCTATGTACACTAATATGACAGTTGACAATATAATCAGACCCACTGGCAAGGCACCATCACTGCACATTGGTGTCATGGTGGTGCGGGTTTTGTCCACCGTTAATTAATGTCCCATGGAACTACTGGACAGCCTGTGTACATGACGCTATTTCTAAATAAAAACCAGGAGACCAGCTATCTGCTGTGATACAGTAGGACTCGAGTAGGAAGAGCTGCAAACTGTCTGCTGTTTTGCAAGTGAAAGAAGTTGATCCCTGCTTAAAGTGCGCTCTGCGCATAAAGAATCAGTTGTGTATTTTCTCAGTGTATACATTAGAAGAACTGCACAGCAGCTTATTTATTATTCTGTTGGAAAATCATCACTTAATATTTTCCACCATGGGAGATCTGGGCTTTGATGCCAGTGGTTATAAAGTGCATTCGGCATATAAAGTTAATCCGTTCGCAGCAGCTGCAGGTGTCTGATAATATGTGTGGATGTGCTGTCATTCGGGCATAAAAATAAAGCTTGTCATATGAAGAAAATATATATATTTGATATTTTCAGTGGGTCAGACACCAAACCATGGCTTTCTATAGTGCTGGTTAACCAATTGATAACTGTTTATTAGTGCTGATACAGGTTAACATCAAAGGTTAATAAAACATAGAGCCAGGTGAGCATATTTTTTTTGTATCAAGCAACATGAGGTTGTGCATTGACACATGTAGCTGGTCTTAATCTCATGATCACTAGCTCACATTGTCTTCTGGATGGTACTGCACCACTCCCTCACTTACTCTCTCTTAAAGTTACATTTAAACTGTACAAAATATATGCAAACAAGTGATTCATGAGCAACTCAAAAGGAAAGGCATTTTCATGCTGGTTATGGCTCAAACTTGGCCCTGGCTGGTACAAACGGGATCAAAATATTTCATAATGCTAGTATTTGAAAGCATCATGATGGCAATTTATGAACCTTGTGGTGTTCATAAGATAAATTATCCCCTCTAACTCTGTAATTGTAATTGCTGCTTCTTGATGAGAATTCTTGCTTAAACTGTTTAGCAAACTTACAATGTTTCGAATCCTGAAGAATCTTTATTGAAATTTGTCTATTACCTGCCATGATATGCAACCTCTCTTTACTCTAGACTCATGGACCTGAGGGCCACCAGCAAGGTCAGGATCAAGGCCAAGGTCAATGCTTGCTCTCAGAGCCTTTTTCAGGCCCTGACTCCTCCATCAACATGGAGCAAAAACCCATGTATAACCAAGGCTACCCAGGGCTCCCAGGTCCCCCCTCCATGGGGGTGCAACCTGGTTATGGTGGCAACACAATGCAAGGCCAGTCCCCTGCTGGCTTCACCCCCATGATGAATCAGATTGGCCAGACAGGGGGCTTCCCTGTTATGGCAGGCATGGGAGGTATGGGCAACCCCCGTGCGAACATGATGAGACCTCGCATGATGACGGCCACCAAGCCACTCAGACTGCAGCTACAGCAGAGACTGCAAGGACAACAGGTGATCACACACCTAGTATTCATCAACCTTTGATACAATTCAACTGAAAAAGCAACAAGTATTTTTGTGGGTTGTTGGACACTGCTTAGAAAGTAAAGAAAAAAAGTTTAAAAATTGACATCATGCCAGATGTGCTTGCATAAGCTTCCTGGGATGCTATGCTTCACATTGCAGCACATATTACTATTCCTTATACTTACTTGTTTATTCTTCTGTACATTCGTCTGCGTCTAACTACCCCCCCCCCCCCCCCCACAGCTTTGAGAACACCCCTGCAATGTGTACATTAAAATGTCTGTCTCAGTTTGGAGAAGAGTGCCATTACTTTTGCTAGTAATTCAAATAACCATGGCCAAAAATACCCCAGATCTGTAGGAAAAAACCCTTTCGAATTGAATGGGGTATGCTTGGGGAAATTGTCAAACTTAACCCTTTTTGGAGCTTCGCTGATCAGTCATACTTGATGATAGGGATGTCATTCAAACTAAAACAGGTGACAAGACTTGGAAGATTCCATCCATCCATTTTCTACTGCTTATACTGTTAAGGGTAGCGGGGGGGCTGAGGCCTATCCCAGCAGCCTTTGGGCAAGAGGCAGGGTTCACCCTGGACGGGTCGCCAGTCCATCACAGGGCCAACACAAAGAGACAGACAACCATTCACACTCACAGTCACACCTACAGTCAATTTAGAGTATCAATCAGCCTCTTGATGTTTTTGGACTGTGGGAGGAAGCTGGAGTACCTAGAGAGAACCCACACAGGAACAGGGAGAACATGCAGACTCCACATAGAAAGATCCCATGCTCAAACCGAGGTTCAAACCCGTAACTTTTTTGGTGTGAGGCGACTGAATACCACTGAATCACCGTGCTGCCCCCAACTTGGAAGTTTCTTTTTCTAAAATATTTGTTTGGTATCGTCCACTGTTTTAACAATGTCACAATTTATGTTTTACAAGTTTATAGGAGCAGCTGCACGGTGGTGCAGTGGTGAGCACTGTGGCCTCACAGCAAGAAGGTTCCGGGTTCGAGTCCCAGCTTGGGTGCGGGATCTTTCTGTGTGGAGTTTGCATGTTCTCCCCATGCCTGCGTGGGTTCTCTCCGGGTACTCCGACGTCCTCCCACAGTCCAAAGACATGCAATTTGGGGACTAGGCTGATTGGATTTTCTAAATTGACCGTAGGTATGAATGTGAGTGTGAATGGTTGTTTGTCTCTGTATGTTGGCCCTGCGATGGACTGGCGACCGGTCCAGGGTGAACCCCGCCTCTTGCCCGTAGACCCCCCCCCCCCCGCGACCCTTACTAGTAAGGAATAAGCGGAAGATGACAATGGAAGTTTATAGGAGAGTTTCTGGTTTTATAATGGGCGTCAATTTTGGCTACAACAATTGTGATGTCATCGCCCCAGAGGGGAGAGGCTGTAAATTCCTCTGTAGGATTTTTGCCTGAATTGCCCTTAGAACGAGAAAAATCACTCTACAAACACAATTTTGAGCAAAACCCTCCTTAAAATTTCGCTTTATTCCTGTAGTCCAGCTGTCTGCACTGAGTATCAAGTGGAGCAATAAACATCCACACACCAGGAAGACCTGTGTATTCGGGTCACAAGTATATCCACATATTCTTTAAAGATGGTGACTCACTAGCTAATTTCGAAAGTCTGGAGAAGAGCCCCTTTGCTCAAAATGTCACTGCAAGATAAAGTCCTTTAATGGGAGCTTCCTGGTGTGCAGATCTTTATTCATCTTCATAATTTTTTTTTTCACACATTTTGCTGATGACTATCCAAGTGTCATAGGGGATTTCCCTCAGCCCACTTGACTCCAGTGTTAATGGAGAGCAGGATATTGAAGCTGAGAGGGTAATGCTACTTGTTTGTAAGTGAAGTTTTGTCTTTTTTTGTAATTTGATCTTTGCCATTTTTAATGCTAAACCAAAATAAACTTACATTGGTGCATTCAGGAGTTTCTTATTCCAGCGGAACAAAAGATGAGCACTAGCCACTTTGGTTTGATGTAGAATGGCAGGAATATGCTAACATTTCTATGGAGTAGCTGCTGCTGTTAGAATGTAGCATGCTAATTTGCTAGACGCCTGCTAACATGCTTGTATTTATCCATGATAACATTTGGCTAGCTGGATGCTGATGATATTCTAGCAGCCTGCCAACATTTCTATATGATTGCACTTTGCAAACTATTTGATTCTGTTAGCATGCGAACATATTGCTAACATGCATAATATTGCAACATGATAGCAATGATAACCACATCAGTAATCATTAGGGGAAATCACTTCTGCCACAATATTTTGCCTTCAAAATAAAGGCCTTGACCATAAAAATCATAACTTTTTGATAGATTTTTTTATGCCTTCAAACAAAAGTCTTGATTTCTTCAGATATGATTTCCCTTCAAAATAAAATCTTAAAAATAACAAAATATATTAGATATTTTTCTCCTCAAAAAGAAGATGGTATGAAAGTTCACTGTGGGGAATTCAGTATCATAAAATGTTATTTGACAATTAAAAACAGTTATTTTTAGTATTTCCCCTCAGACTTAAAGTTCTTTCTTGATTGACTCAACGACCAGGTAGTTTGTGTCCAAAACTCATACACTGGGTGCACGCACCAAGTTGCAGGTCCATTCAAAATTTCTGCTGGAATTTTCTAGTTAAGTGTTTATTGTTGTTTAATTTTTCAGTTTATGAACCAGACCCGACAAGGCATGAAGATTGAAAACACCCCTGGAGGAAACCCAGCCATGCGTCCAGGCATGCAACCAGGCATGCAGCCTGGCATGCAGTCTTCTGGCATGGCTGGTCAGGTACATAGTCAGCATTTCCTCACACCTAATTTGTTTATCTGCCACTGTTAATGAAGTCAGTCAAGTCGTCACTTGTAAAGTTGAGGGTTAAGTATTGATGTTTGTGTGCAGCCTGGTTTCCTGAACGCCCAGATGATGGCCCAGCGCAGCAGAGAGATGATGACCATGCAGATGAGGAGGCAGCGGATGATGATGCTGATGCAGCAGCAGCAACAGCAACAGCAGCAGCAACAGCAACAACAACAACAACAACAACAACAACAGGCACAGGGTGTAGCAGGAGGCTTCAGTCCTCCTCCAAATGTCACAGCACCTGGAGGTATGGACAGCCCGATGGGTGCCCCCCCCATGAACCAGCCTGGACAGCAGGGCTTCTCCTATGGAGGGAACTATGGTGAGTTGGCTGAGATGGATCTCTTTGTCTCTGTATCGCTCTCCTCTGGATGTTTAAGTCATGAGGGTTCTCTTGTTGCATGTTCAGGAATTAACCAGCAGGGGGACCCGTCATTCATGGCTCCAGGTAGCAGCTCACCAGGAAATATGATGCCAGGTCGGATTGGAGGTCCAGCTCAGACCAACATGATGGCTGGAATGCAAGGAAACCAACAGGGGGGGCCCGTGTACCCATCAGCAGAGATGAAAGGCTGGCCACAGGGCGGCATGCCACGCAGCAAGTATGTAGCACTGGACACAATGATACACCCAACTGAACTTTTAATGAGGAACACCTTGACAATGTCATGCAACCCAGTAAAGCACACAGTACCAACTGCAATACCACTGATAGTAGGTAAATCAAACAGCTTATTAATATCTATGGAAGGACAAAAGTTCAGGCTGAGCTGTTGGAGTTGTACAAGTTCGGTCATCCTGTTGCTGTGTGGTCATTCATCACCATGAAGCATCACAATCCTGATCCCTCCATGTCTGATGTATCTTTAAGGTGTCCAGTCTCCTCACTTGTCTGGTTTATTTTCCAGCTCATACCCACAGCAACAGTTACCCCAGCAGGGCAACCAGGGCCATTTTGGACCTATGATGATGAACAACTCTATTGGCAGACCCGGTCAAGTCGGTGGGGCCAGCGCAGGCCAGATAGGCCAAATGCAGGGCCAGATGGGCATGAATCCCATGGGCATGGGCAGGATGCCAATGGGACCTGATCAGGTGGGCGCTGTTCTCAGGAGTCATCGGTTCTCCTGAAGGGCCAGTGTGTCAGATTTAGTGTCATCTTGTAGTTGAGCCTGAAGACTGAATCCACTCACCCAGAAGGCTCATTTATGATGGATACAAGTGGTGGTCCAAGTCCACAACCCTAGGACTTGATTTGAGGTATAAATGCTGCTGCTCAAGGATTAATCCACTCCAAGTTAAAATATTTCTGGTAGAGTTTTACTTGAGTTAAAGAATTAAAGATATAAGATTATAATGTTTATAAAAGCATGTACTCCAGTACTTGAACTCAAGTTAAAATTTGAGTGAAATAGTTTCAAGTGGAGGGGAGAATAGTTTTACCGGACTTTAAACTGTGACTGAAGTACTGGAGTTTGTACTTTGTCCACCACTCAACTTTGGGTCCCAAATGCAAACTTGTAGGCCAGCAACCACTGATTCAGAATCATTAAAACAAAAAGTTGCTTTGTTCTCCTGCAACCGCTCAAGCATCACGGAGAAAGAGGAAATAATTGTGAGTATTTTTGCGTCACCAGAAATGCTTTTTTTCATTATTATTTGATTATTTTAGCCTTTGCATTTCTTTCTCAAACTGATCATGTTACAGCTGTGCTTATGACAGACAAGGGACCCCCTATAATGACCATGCTTGATCGTTAAGAGGAACTTTACATGAAAGAACAATGTGAAGTCCACAGTTGGAAGTGTGAACGTCTCGTACACTGTGTAACCAGCTATAAGCTTGTTACTTTCCCTGTGTGTGATGGGCTCGTTTCCACAAAGCTCTGTGACTGTATGCGAGTCAGCCAGAAATCCAGATGCAATCAGAACCAGTAAGCTATGTATTTCAAGTACTTCAACTCAGTAACTATTATTTTAACTTGCAAAACTAGCATTCCGAGTTATGACAGCGCAAGTAGTCCCAGTACTCTAACATGTAACATCCAAACACTGAAGGAGAAGCAGTTTGAACGCTAACAATGAAAGGAGCAGTTCTGGGCTGCTGCAGTTGCAACATGGTGGACTGTGGAACAATGAAGTTTAGCGGAAGTTTACAATTCTTTTGTTCATTGTATTCACTAATGAAAATATAGTTATTGATATTGCATTTCTCTAAATTCTGCACTGCATGTTTCATTGTGTTGTGTCTACAGAAGTATTGCTGAGGATCTGACAGCAAAACCTGGAGATTTTGTCTTTGCCAGCGTTGTCTTGGTGACGAGAAGAGCTACACACACACACACACACACACACACACACACACAACACACCTCCAGCATAAAAAAGTGATATCAGCACAGCACACTCAGAGTCTTTGCCGGGGTTCTTACCCTACTGAGGTTCACATGCTGTAACCCCGGACAAACACACAATGGCGGCTTCTTGTAGTGGTCATGTGACTGACCTGGAGCTGTCAGGCAGTTTTCAGCAGAATGGGATGGTACAACTGACTGTGGCTGCACTTTACCTGGCTTCTGTATGGAAAAAATGGCTGAATGCAATATTTCCTCATCATGACAGCCTTACAAGAAATTCAATGCCTTCACAACAATGGCTTTCTATGTTCTTTTCTCATCCTTGGGATGCACCTCATTCTTCAAGTCATTGGAAGTTATAAGCACATTTTAACCATTTTATGCAGATTGGAGCAATAACTCTTCTCTATGCTTTCAACTGTAACTGAGCATCTGTTAGAAGCAACAAATGGTACTGCAGTATTACATGTCTCCAATGTCCTGTGTGAATATGACTTGTAAATACTCTCCAAATTATATCAGACTTGCTTTTTAAAGGCCCATATTGCACATCATATGAGACCTGGTTGTATTTTTGTGTCCAGAAGGTCAATACTGAGTTGCGTGTTTGCTTTATTATGCCTTTGCATTTATTACAGCTGTGTTTGGGTTTTCCTTCCCTTGTTTGTCATATCTGAATGCTGTATTTTTTTTTTTTTACTTTCTGGTGCGTTTCATGTTTTAGCAAGGCACTTTTAATTCCGACAAGCAGCTGATGAACTGAAGGTTTTAGCTTTCAAGATGTCAGAGGTTTTATTGGAAAGTGTATTCTGTTTGTGCTGTCAGTCCCTTTTATTCTTTTTTTCGATTGGCGTGTGAGAAGAGCCGACGTCTGGCTCCAGTACAAGGATGACGGGATCAAACACGCCTCAGCTCACCAAAACGTCTGGTCCTTGCCGTGTTCCCTCCTGCTCGGTTCATCAGGCGTTTTTAGTCCACCCACTTCTGTTGACTGTTATTCTCGACTTGCTGAATCTACCTTTACAACATGCGCAATCCAAAGATAATTTTTCACATCTTTGTATATTTTCTAAGGTTTCTGGTGTACATTTTTATGATATATGTTATATTATTAAGACGGGCAATGGGTACATATCATAGATCTGTAAGAGCATATGATGGTTATGTACTGTAGTGGTAAGGGGAGAGGGGCGATGCAGTGAGAAGAGGACTGGAAACCCCCCAGCATTAAGGTTTGACATCCAGAACAAGAAAGCATGCTTTGCTGTGAAAGAGAAATACCAATGGATTGATACCCACATTAAGGCATATCAATAACTCTTCTACTTTTCAGGAAGCAGCTTCAGTATATGACCATTTTGTTACTTTGAGACAAAGGAACTTTGTAGAGTTTGAAGTGCAAAAAGAGTCAAAACGAACATTTAGTTTTTGTTTTTCTTTCTTTGGAAATATGATAAGCTGACATTTTACAGGATGTATATTACAGATTTTTTTTTCTGTTGATGTTGATATTGATGTAAATACAAATTTCTATTTAAACACTCTTGGCTCTTGCTCTCTGATTATTAGCATGAACCAGCATGTTGAAGTTGGTGACATATTGACCACATAATCAACACAGATAAGTGTCTGCTTAAAAACAAGACTTCTATCATTTCTGTATTTGTTATTAAGTTGGCACAGCATACAAATTCTCTCTGCACTTGTGCACTCACATTTTATTGAAATAGACTCACATTTAAAAAGACACTGTTCGTTCTCCCACATCTGCCGAAAACAATATCGACATTGTCATATGTTCCTTGAATGTAAAGAGATTAACAGCCGTAGATAAACTTAAGCGGAGATAAACAATGTCCACACAAAACGACGACAAAAATGTCAGCGGTTCACTCTAGAATATAGCCAAGTTAGGACGGGAAATTGACGTTATTCACCAACAAACGTAAAAGTCATGCCATTCATGAGTATCGCCCTCACCAGCAGAGGACGATACTAACCCACGAACTGAGAAACCCGGTTTTATACAGGTAATAAAAGTGCGATTCTCTTCTTTTTCGCAAGAGGGCGCCAATGATGATCAAGCGTGGACGACGAGTGAGTTTTGGTTTATAGCCTGAAGTATTACATTAATAATATAAAAATATGAAATCTATGATTCAATTTAATGACCGTCAAATTTTAAGACAACCCATCTATGGCACCACAGGAGTATCCAGGTCTTAAGTCTCGAGAGCTCGATCAGATTACACGAGTGATGTAATTTACGGTGAATTAATTGCACACGATGAGAAATTAGAAAAACAACCACGATGAATTAAGTGGCAGAGAGTAAAAATGTGAAGGAAGGTTTCCTTGTGATCATTCTCTAGCAGCTAGAGTCGTGTGTGTGTGTGTGTGCGTGCGCGCGCGCGGGGGTTTCTATTAAATAATGTGTGCGTATTAATAGAAGACTTCTAACATGAATGTAGTGTGGGAATCTCAACGGTCTCTCTCTCTCTCCCTCTCTGTCTCCCTCCCTCTCTGTCTGTCTGTCTGTCTCTCTCTCTCTCTCGCTCGCTCTCTCTCTCTCTCTGGCGTGGTTCCCGGCCCATCTGCGGCCTGGCCCGTGGATTACTGTTTGTTAATGTTTCAATCAGCTGTGTGTTGAGGAATGTGGAGCTATTTAACCTGAACTTCCCCAGGTGTGCCGAGGCGCCGCTCAGTCTGGGCCCCGCCGCCCTCCCCTGCCCTTGGCACAAAGCTATCACACAAACACAATCACACACTGGCCACGCCGGGCTGCAGCTGTGCGCATCGCACCGCAGGGAAATGGGAAAAACATTGCACCAGGGAGACAGAATAAATCTTCGAACGATTCGCCTCGCCAAAGCCATATTAACCCCTGCGGTGCCGCCAGGAGAGGGAGATTTATACTGGGACGTAATGAAACAGCACGTTTAAAGTGATGTTTTACAAAGCGAAACTAACTTTTTTATATTCATCATTTGTCAATAATAAATCTCATCACTTTTGTCGGGGGGGGGGGGGGGGGGTTGTGAAACGCTGGACATGTCAAAAAGTTGATCTGACTGTGAACGCGTCACTCTAATTTAACCTTCATTTGTCAGGAGTCTTGGCGATTTGAAGCGAGACTTCCTCTTGTAATGTGATACGTTAATGAGCTATACAGAGGCAAATGAGCAGTTTTACTGGCTACGAGCCATTATGTTGACCACCAGCTCTGGTTTTAGGTTACCAGAGTTAACAGTGACTGACTGAACAGCTTCTTAGCCTAGAACTTCCTACTCAGCAAGATGGGCCATGATCTGAGCCATTGCAGCCCATCATAACCAGCAGGGTTATTTTGCTCTATTGTATAGTTACTGAGGGTCAATAAATAGAGCTTGTGAACGCACGCACACACGCACACACACACACAAACACGGTGAGACAGAGATTCAAAAATAATCGTCTTGTTTTAATCAAAACACCAATAAGGTACATTGTAAGAAAACAATATCTTCACGTAATGAGGCATTGTAATATACAATACAGTTTGTCGCTCAGGAATCTGAGAGATTTACTATTTTTACAAAAATGTTGAATGAATTCTTTTATACAGTTTGCACAAGATACAAGTGTGTAGCACAGACTTTCTTTAGAAGCTCTACATGCAACAGGCGACGCTGGTGCTCTGAACGTGTCTTGGTCCCCCGGCTAGCCCAGTCTCTCTCTGGACACCGCCGGTCTTCTTTCCTCGGGGCCCTCGGATGAATCGAGAGCCACGATTGACAGAGATCCTCGCCGCGAGAGGGTGTCCACACGGCGTCTAATTGTCTAACTTTGGGAGTCAGAAACATCCCTACACAGTTCAAGGTTTTCATCGATGTGGTGCAACATCAGGTAGCCTTGTTGATTCTCCGCGGTGCTCGCTGTGGGGTCAGATGAGGATGCTCCATGAACTCCTAACGACACATAATCCTGTCATCAGAACATCCATTCTGCAAGAAGAGAGAGAGAGAGAGAGAGGGATCGTCGTTAGTGAACCGGTGCGCAACTGGAGCTTTAGGCAAGGACATAGCAACTTCACGCGCACACTCTGACACCCAGATGAGTGTGATCCTCGTGCTTGAACGGTAAGACATTTGCACGAACAGGGACGAGTCAATTGAGCGAGATATTTACCTCCACAGTGATGCTGGCCAGCTCTGCGTTCAGGGTGGTGAGCGGTGTGCGCGGAACACTGCTAGTGGAGTGCTGGCGGCTTTTCTCCGGCTCGTCCAGCTCGACCTGCAGGTCCCAGATGTAGTCGATGACATGCTGCAGGATCTCTACCTTGCTGGCCTTCTTGTTGGTTGGTAGGGTGGGCACCAGCTCCTTCAGCTTGCTGTAGCAGCTGTTCATGTCCTGAAGGAAGACGCTCATCTGCTCGTCCAGCAGTGGGATCTTGCATTTGGAGATGGTCAGGCTCTGCTCGGACAGGCAGCGTACTACGTCCTCGCCGCCGACCTTGCTCTTCAGGGCGCAGGTAGATCCAACAACCTTCATGTTAACTCGACTAAGACGCGTAGTGTCCAGAGATGACAGGTCGTGTTGACCAGTAGCGACCTCTTAAAGGTGTTGCCAGTACAATGTTGACAGTTCGCAACAACCACATGGAAGGACCTCCTCGTTTTTATGTCGGAGCGGGATCCGTGGGCGGACCCGGGTTGTCGTGCTTGAAGACGGTGAACCAATCGTACAGCTATGTATCTATTGATGGGTGGGTCTATAGCCACCCGACTGTCCTATGTGGGCGCTCGCCTGGTTATCGGGGTTTACGATCTGTTTGAGGGATGGCGTTACAAATGGAAACAAATGTGCGTCTTTTATGGGTAATATGAGGGAATCCAGCTGTCCATGGCTTGGGGACTCTGCAGGTGTAGATTGCCTGGGGACAGTCATGGGGTGGTGGGTGGACTGAGAGAATGTGTGTAGGATGGGACGGGGTGAATAGTTAATGAGAATTAGACTACCATGGTGCCCCAGGTCCTCCCTCACTAATGGTGATGGCGTTGCAGATGTGCAGGATACTTAAGAGGATCATTACCACTCGAACATTCTGGAAAAACAGGGTTGAGCCACAGAAAGATTGCAGGGAAAAAAGTGTATAAACTGTGTAAAAAATGAGGTGATAAAAGAAACGAATCGCTTTGATTATTGTTACTATGTGCAGGAAGGCTGCCGACCATCCCTGGACAACATGTCTCCCTTTTTTTTTTAGCTCAAAGGTCTCGTACCAGGCTACTCCACCGTTCCTAGAAACACCGAGAGCTATTTGCTGCAGCAGCTCGGCGGATTCCTTCACATGTTCCGGCAGTGTGTGCTCAGCCTTGTGTGCACTCAGATCGCATCGCTCTGTTCTGAATCTTCCCCCCAGATTGTCCAAACAAGCCCAAGCAGACTGGCAGGCGCCAGCGCGGTGACGTCACCCATTCATCCGAGCCTTGACGCCTGTCAGCCTGGCGCCGCTCGGGCGGTCTCCATGGAGACGTCAAACAAGAGGGCTCGCACTCCTCCATTCACCTGCGTGGCGCGCGGAACCCTGAGAACAAACCAGCTCCGAAGCTTTGTCGTTCATTTATCACCTCCTCCTCCTCCGAGCAGCGGGATGAGATTACCGCCCCGCGCACCTGCATGGCCGCCATCGCATTTTCTCACCATAAAAACGCTGCATTCCTCCAGACCACCGCTCTCTCACCACTTGTTGCTCTTTTCAAACTTTCTATTTTAATTAAATATTCCTGCAAAAAAGCATAGCCTGACCGTTTAGTTTGTAATACATAGCTTTGAAAGTTATTTGAACTTTATTAACAGTCTCCAGCTCCTGTTCTTACCTTATTAATTTTCCCTATTAATCCAACTGCAGCAAATGACTCTGAGACAGCCCTATTATTATTATTAATAATAATAATAATAATAACCAACAATGCTCAGTCATCTGAAATATTGCAGCAAAGAAATGAAAAATTAAAGAACAAGGACAGTAACAATTAATGGTCATGTATTGATTAACTGAGATACAGGTCATTTATTGTCATGAAAAGCATATATACATTATATTATTTAGAGAAAAATGCACAATAAAAAACCTTCACAGCCTCACCTGGGGATGTCATATTTTTGTTCAGAATCCAAAGGACTAAAAACAAAGTGCTATTGATATTTGATTAACACAAAACTATAAAACTGCTGTTATTTTTTTTTGTTTAATATTGGATTATTGTTTCTGATGCATGGATATTTCAAACAGTTTTCCTACTTCTGACACTGTTGACCAGTTTAGTCCGTAACAATTCTTTTTTGTTTTAAGGTTGCTTTCCAGCACCCAGTTCAAAAATCAGTTTGCACAATACTGATGTAATCTTACAAACAGCTCAGATACAGAGCCTCCATCGGTGTTGCTTTCTTGTAACAAAGTTAACCACCACCTCTACTGTTTCTTCTGCAGTAGCCTGTAAAAACTTTTTTCAAAGCCCCCCCCCCCCTTTTTTTTTTTTCCTTTTTTCTACCCTCTGTCCTAGGTCGCAGCTGACAGGGCGGAGGGAGGGCCGGGTGGGCAGAACAATGGAGCACGATGCAGGGATTGTGGGAGAGAATCTAGGCTGGAGCCACAGTGTCTGGAGCGCCCCTCCACTCCCCTCATCCAGCTTTTGTTCAGCTGCAAAAGCTATCAGCACTTCCTACTGACACCAACAATAACTCCACACAGCTGGGCCCTTTTTAGCCTGTTTACAGCACATCAAGGCAAGAGAGAAGACAGAGGAAAAGAGGCAGAAGAGGGGAGAGAAAAGTGAAACATATTAGCTCCTGATTTTAACTGACAGAATAGCAGTGTCTGCTCCCAGCTCCCCTGCCCTCCTTCTTCACCAACCACTGAGTTATTTCTCATGTAGACCCTTCATATTTAATTATCGCTTGATATTTTTATGTCTGTGACAGACTAGGGTTTGTTGCAATGTCCTACATCTATCATACAGCAGAAAGGCAACACTTGTGTTTTGGTTTTGGTTTTTTTTACAATGCTGCATATCTTGCGTATGTTTGCGCCAGCATACAAACTGTTCCCCAGTGGTGTTTTTCAGGATAGATTGTTCCATTTGATTGAAGGGAAATGTATTCGCTAATACGCCCTCTTTATCGCAACAGCAAATAAAGCACATTACAGGAAGCCATCAGGGGAAAAGCTGGTGCAGGAATTCACTCTGAGGAAATAGGACATTCCAACACACTTTTGCTGCTGTTTTTATTGCTGCAGGGACAATAAGTAGTGCTCATACTACTTCCTGAAACATGAAAGTGACCAGAACTATGATAATGGTGGATGAGAATAAATGGTTTCTTAGACAGAGGATTTGACTTCATTGTGATTATTGAGATATACTGTTGAAAAGAAACGAGGAGGAATTTGATTATGAAAGAACGTGGGAGTTTTCAACAATTTTTACTCTCTCTCTCTCTCTCTCTCTCTCTCTCTCTCTCTCTCTCTCTCTCTCTCGCTGTCTCTCACACACACACACAGACAGAGGTCATCTCCTCGCAGCTGTGGGATTAGTTTCCAGTTCCCAGTCAGGCTCTTCCTGTTTGCTTGATAGTGATCACACCTGTGCACAGGTGTGCGGAGAGGTTCATATGGGACCTGAAGGGCTGTACGTGGTGTCAGACACAGAAACTTCTTCCACACCACAATGAGTGATGATTGACTGCTGGCGCTGACTGACATGAGACAAGTAGTTTGTGTTGAGTTTGTAACGCTGTGTCACTGCCTCTCTGGGTGTGTGTGTTTTGCATGTTTCTGCCTGGATTCCTGTAGTTGCTGGTGTGCCCTGGTGTGGCCTGGAACCTCCCAAAGCAGCCCAGCCTGTAATAACTGAGGACCCATGGTTGGGAGTCACTTCCTGTGGGAGTCCTGGTTCATGTGTCATCAGCAGCACAGACCAGCCGGAGCCTTGCCGCCTGTTGGGTGTTTTTTTCCTGTGTGCAACAGCATACTAGGTGGGTGGATGGGTGCCCTTCCCTGGGAGCCAGGGGCAGGTTACTATCTCAATCTGTGTGTGGCAGCAGAGGTCCTTGAAGCGCCACGGGTGTCCTCTGCTCCGCGTCCTTGGCCCAGGCAGCTTGCTTTCTCTCACCCTAGCAGGGACAGCTTGGTCTCTCACTTGTATACATGTAGATGTGTGTGTTCATTCACTGGACCAAAAGTTTACCCCTCCTTTTACACCCCTGTGGCCATCTCCCTCTGCCTGGTTCCCACACACACTATCAAAGCCCTTTAATGGTTTCTAATTAGCTCCCCATCTGCTGGTGACAGCGCACTGGTGGCATGCTAAAGCACCCATTGAGAGCATAGACATTGTGCTCTGGAATACTTTCCACTCCAGTGGCAATTGCCTGGAGAGAGAGCTTTAGTTGTGTGTGTGTGTGTGGGGGGGGGGGGGGGGGGGGGATGTTCAGGTCAGGTTGGGTAAGGGGAGGAAGGGGGTGTGAAGGAGGGGGGAATGCTGGGTTGTGTTCTCTACGGTCAGGGGCTTGGGGGAGGGCAGGGGTGGAGGGATATACAATGGGAGACAGTGTTACGGCTTGTTGCAAATCTAATAACGCCTGAGTCCCTCTTCCGTCCGCCGGTCATCACCCCCCGTCATCACCACCAGCAGCCAGTCCTCACCCTCCCTCCACTTATTTCATTTTAGCAACAGTTTGCAACTCACATCACATCACAGCAGACATTTTGGAGCGCTGACTTTGCAGTGAGGCTGTGGTGAAACTGACAACCTGACGAGCGTCTCTATTGTCCTGAAGAGCTTCACTGAACAATGGACGCACCTCTATAGAAACTGTAAATGTTGCCTAATGAGGCCTCTTCATTAGCAGAACCTATCTATGTGTGAATGCCGCCTGTTTGTCAGATCCTATAACGCCATCTTCTTTTCAGGACCTCCAGCAGGGTTCTGGTCCACTGGTAGCAGAAGGGGGACCAGCTGTTCCCAGCTGGTAGCCAGAAGATGCCTTTGGGGGACAGGCCTGATTGCTGCTGGCCAGCTGCCCCCTGCTGCAGGAGGGAAGAGGAGAACAAACAAAAAACGGCTGCTGCTGCTTCTGGGAAACCGTCAGATCAGCTCCAGGAGTCCAGAGGTGCAGACTGATAGAAGCACTGGAGCTAATATGATGATGGCCTCTTTTAATAGTATGGTTACACAGTTTTACTGAATGTAGAATTCAATTAAGACACTCAGGTGATCAACAACTATTAATTAGAAAGAAGGTCAAAGGTGGCATGGATAGTTCAGAAGATTTAAAAGATTATTTGTTAAAAGGGCAGATTGAAAATATGAGTGCACACTTCTAAAATATAGGTCATTCCCTTAAGCAACTAACAAGTTCAAGAAAGAAAGTATTCTGCTGCCATGGCAACTGAGAGCACCACTTTGAAATGACACCCTGAGTACAGCCATGTCGACTATTTGTATGCATCTGCATGTGTGTGTTTGTGAGTGAGAGAGAGAGACGAATAGTGTGTCACCTGACCTCTCTTTTCATCCCCCCCCCCCCCACACACACACACACAAATGCACACATCCCCACAGCTGCACAGAGGCATCCAGTCAGCACAGCCAGGGGACATGGGAGCCAAAGCCCAAAGATGGAGCATGGACAGTGGCAGCTGGGAAGCTGACAAAGCCCCATTCAGAGGGCCTGGGCCTGGGGACAATGGCTGGGCCAGGCTGAGCCCTCTCCTCCACTCTTCCACCCAAAGATTAATACTTCAGATGGGCTTCCCAGTGGCAAGCAGGGCTAAAAGGAGAGCCCTCCTGTTTGTCACCGGGCATTGTGCAAGTCGCCTGAGAACCAACCTCTTGGATTGGCTTGACAAATGAGAGCCGCCATTGACAGTGAACAGATTGGGCCTGCCACTTTTGTTTTGATTGTGGAGCGGGTATAATCAAGTTATTTGGGCCTTGGGGGAGTTTTTATTTCTCTCTCCTGATGCTCTTGACACTTAAGTCCCACCTTAACAGTCTCTGCTGGCTTAGCTGTGATCTGCTCAAGTTTCCTCTCTTGTTTGTTGTTTCTATTTATCTGTGCTGTGTGGAGAGCCCAACAGCAAGAGGAAGTTAATTTTCTTGGGTGTGGGAATCTGGATCTATACATGCTCTCCACAGAGGGCCGTGCAGGTGCAACAGGTGTAGGTGTATTCTTGTCACAGTCAATAGAGCTACAGGGCAGTGTTATTGTAGTGTTTTCTATGCAGATGTCCCCAGTACACCTGACCTGACTAATCTGTTAAAAGACACAACCTCAGCCAGGGGACGAGAGCAACTAGAGACCCTGTGAGGTGAGAAATGGGATAAATGCACTCTTTCCCAGTAACTGTGTGAGTGTAGTGCAGGTGTTTAGCCCCCAGCAAAGCAGCAATTCAGGTTAAACTGTAGGAACGCTGCCCCGCCTTCTTACTGGGAACTAGAGGTGGCTGCAGAGTACACAGCACCACACCTGCACACCTGTGCTCCCAGTGTGTGTGTGTGTGTGTGTGTGTGTGTGTGTGTGTGTGTGTGTGTGTGTGTTTTGTGATCACAGCCAATGATTTCACAACAGGAAATATTCAACTGCAGAAGTCTTGCCAAAAAGAAAACACATTTCAGCTGCATTGCATATGCAGATGTGGGTTTAAGCTGCATAGACATATAAAAGTGAGCTCAAATAAATCTCCCCTCACCACCCACCTTTTAACTGTTTGATAAAGCAACAAGCACAGGACTTAAACATTTGTTTTCATGAGCTGTGGCTGCAATAAGGGAGCCTGGGGCCATCTGCCCTGTTTGTCCCAATGTTATTACTGTGCATTGAGCAGCCATTCTCACGATAGAGGAATGTGCCCTTCTTGTAAACATCTATCGACCCCCCCCCCCCCCCCCCCCCCCAAGTGCCAGAAGCTTGACTCCTTTTCCCTGGTCACTCCCATTCCTCCTCACATACCCATCAACCCATCACCCTCTCATCCACCCTTCAACTGCCCAGGCTGCCCAGGAGGATTCTCCCCTGGTTCCCACGTAGGATGGAGCCCCAGGGCTCACTTCCAGGGATCTGCCTGTGTGAAAGCTGGAAGTAGCAGAAGGTGCCCTACTTTTAAACTTCATTCTTCTCCCCGGGATTGTTTCAAGGGCTCTAACAAAAGAAGAAAAAGCCTGGGTGTGGGTCAGCAGGGTTGTGGTTGTGCATCTAGGTTATACTCATGAATCTGCGTGCATGCATGTTCATGTGACAGTGTGTATGTGTGCACGTGAAGGGAGGGCTGGGGGATTATAAAGAGGAAGTAAATGGGAAGTACACACTAGTGACAAAATAAGAGGGAGACATTCCTTTGCTGCCCCTCCTCACTCCCTCTCTCTTCCCGCTCCCTCCGCTGTGGCAGGGCCCTGGGAAAATCAAACAGGTGGTTTGGGCCTGGCAGGAAAGCTGGCTGGGCCTGGGGTGGGCAGGCCTACAGGCTGCTGGGGGCTATCAAAAGCTCTTAGGCCCAGCTTTAGGCCAACACTCTGAATGGCCCCGGGCTTCATTATCATGTGAATTCTGGGAACTGCCCTGGGCCCCCAGTAACACCAGTGAGCTGCCCATATGGCGTTCGCTTGGCAACTACGGAGACCCAGCAACTCCTCCTCACCCCTCCACCCCCATCCATACTCTTCCATTCCAGCACTCCTGATATCAAAGGAGAGGGGAGTCCAGCCCCCCTCAACCGGCGGTCTTCTCTTGGGGGGGCTGGACCACACAGAGGACCACCGGACAGTCCTTGGGGACCCTGGATAACGCGTTACTCTATAGGGTTCCAAAGCTAGCTGGATTTACCTATTGAATTAGCATTAAAGTCACTTTCCAGTGCTGTCAATTTAGCATCAAAATCCAAAGCTTCAACTGATGAAGATGTCAGCTGCCTCTTCTTATCACCAGGGGCCTCCTTAACTGACTACTCTGCTCCCCTCATTCTCATTTGAACTGGGGGTTTTTTGACGGGTGAATTCTGTCTGAATGATCACTCATCATACCAGACGCAGTACAAAAAGTCATCAAGACATGTCTGCGAAACGCATCTATGAACTTAGATTGTAAACTAGCTCACAGCTAACATAATAGATGGAGCTAGTCAGTCACATTAACTCACATTTCTTTCAATTTGATTTCTAACAATTTCTAAATCACAGTTCTCAGTTGCATGCTGGATCAATAATGAACATGGACAGGATTGTATGATGTAATCTTCCACATAGATGTAAAAAGATACTTAAAAATCACCACAACTGGTCTACTGAGTATAATATTCTTTATTTTCGTCCAGGTTAAGATTAAGCTTTTCTCTAGAAGCACGTGGCCAGTCAAATTAAACCATACCAGTATTTTAATGGCAGCAACGATGCACATACAGTAATATCCATGGCACCATGCTGTGGGCGGTCACCATTATCCTTCCATATGTATGCAGTGACAACCATCTAAGATAATAACCTAGCAAGGTTTTTGATTTTGCTAGTTGAGGAGATGTCACTTAACAACAGAGCAGGAATTCTGCTCTGGCGGCTGCAGGCGGCCACCTGCATTATGGAGTAACAGGCGGGGGAGGAAGGATGTGTGTTATAGTTGCCACATGATCTCATGCTGATGAAGAAACGTTGGATGGCTCCGGCATTGTTCATTGTGATTACAGAAGTGTCTGTGTGTGTGTGTGTGTGTGTGTGTGTGTATGTGTGTGTGTGTTCATGAACTTATTTAGCAACATGTGTGGTTAATCTAGTCAGTTTACCTCACTGCACCTGTGCTAAAGAAGGCAAGATATGGAAGAAGAGAGCGAAACAGAAAGAGAGATGGTGTGTGTGTGTGTGTGTGTGTGTGTGTGTGTGTGTGTGTGTGTGTGAGGGAGGGAGCGAGAGAGCGAGAGAGAACAAAAGTAAGAGAAAGAGATTTGAGTGGGATCTGACTTCTGAGGAACTCTACTCTCTGTGATTCATGCTGTTGCACACTTACAAAATTCACTCCCAATGCAGCTGTGCAGGCCACACGTGCAATATGATTTCACAACATCTTCTCTGGCCTTGGAAATTCCATTTTTCCTACAGACCTCTCACCCCCTTCCCTCCTGTCAGTGTGCTGATGTGTTCGACTGAAAGAGAGGCAGGTGCACCACTTAGTCATCCCTCTGTTCCGTAACTGCCTCCTCACTGAGCTCTGAGTCAGACGTGAAGACTTGAGAGTCACATGTTTATCCCTCCAGCCGTCAGCTCCACTGTGCTGCTGCTGCTGCTGCTGCTGCTGCTGGTGACAGTGTTGTTATCACCCAGCTCATCACCGCTGCTGTACATGTCAACATCCAGCTGGGAAGAGGGCGCAGTCTCAGCCTGAGAATCTCCAGTGACTCAGCATTTCTGGGTTTCAGTCCCTGCGTGTTGCCCTACAGCGATTATTTGTTTACAGTATCACTGTCTTTCTAGGATTTGATTTGATTCACTTCATGTCCACTCATAACTCAGGAGAGCATCAGCGCGTTCTCACCCAACATGACGTGTGTGTGGTGTGTGCCGAAGCAGTGATTCATCCACAGCTGCCCCCCCCCCCCCCGACTGACTACAGCAACCATGTTTAAAACAAACTCAGCTCAGCAACAGAAATGGAAGCTTCTTTCTGTCCTGGAAACTGAAACAAGGCTTTGTTCAATTATCCGAGTAACATCATTGTTCCCAGTCGATTACGCCGCTTGTGTGAGACTCACTTGATATAGTCAAACATGCGCTGTCATCACCCAGTAACACAGTTCAGTGCAGGAAGGATCGGAGATTGCATGAACAATTTTTCTTTTGAGATATTATCCAAACTAGGTTTCATAATGTTTCAATCCAATCCAAGTTAGATTTTTTTAACAAGAAAATGGAAGTGGGATTCACTGATCTGACACCTGGGTTGGAATCAGCCCAAGTCTTGCTCTTACTTGGGATTCGTCCATGCCGTGACCCGTCCAAATGAAAAAAAAGTTCATTTGTCCATGTGTCATACGTCAATGGTCTTCCATCGGTTGTGTTTAGCTTTTAGAAAAAGGTAGGGACCAGTTAAGTACACAGATTTAAACAGAGAGAGGTGAAAAAGTAAAAAAATGAAACACTTGATATCATCAGAAACCTATTGACCAGGCATCAGCATCAGAAAGAAAATGTCAGACCTGTGGGTCCCAGTGCTCTTTACGTCTTGTGCATGAATCCTTTCAGTCTGACTTGTTTGGCCTGTCATACATGTGCAAATTGATGTTCCCATATTCTGTATTAAATTTTGTACATATTTTTCAAGAGTCCAACCAAGAGAGGATAAATTCTTGTTTTGTTTTGTTTTTTTAGCTGTTCATCTGACAATACTCGTGGTTGTTAGACGCAAAAAGCCTCACACATCAGAGTGAAATTGTTACGCGACTCATTATATTATTATCATGCTACTCCGCAACATCACCTGAGCTGCATTGCCTCATAATGGCTCGATAACAATATAATATTAAACGTTGTGCAGCACAAATTCCTCAGCACTCCTCAACGATATCAAAAAACTCAGAGTTCTTTTTCATCTGACTTTATAATCGTTATCACATTATCTGTTCGCATACCAAAGCAAATGACCAACTGTTTATAGATACAAAGTGGAGACAACTGTGTCAAAAGCAACAAAGTGTTTTTCTCAGAGAACATAAAGTAAAAGCTTGAAGTTTAGATGTCCAACTGCAACAGCACACACAAACACTTACTAGGAGGAATATAAATATGCATTGATGTTGTAGAGATTTACTGGAAAATATAGTTTACATCACTGGAGAGCCGTCCATGGGTCCCTTCCTTGTTACTATGATTTCTGCTGGAATCCTGGAGGGAATTTCTCAAAATTTACCACAAAGTGTGACTCCCAGGTTTTATGATGATATGATGAGGGTCACAATTTGACTGTTTTTTTTTGGTGTTTTTTTTTTTATTGTCTCTTTTGTCATAATCAAGAGTTTAAGTTAGGTTAACCGTCAGGAATCAAGTTAACAACACGTTTGTTTTGTGTTTCAACGGTAACAAGTGTTTCTTTCTTTATATAATGATTCCAGTAACTTCATTTAGCAGCTGCAATGGATCTGATGAAAGAGAAAGTTCATGCTGCTCAAGGACGAAAAGCTGAAGGAGATCAGGTGATCTTACTTGAGTGTAAACAAGGTTTTTAATCAAAATACATTGTGTTCTTGTAGAAAATCAAATGTGCATATTTAGATATTAGACCCTCAAAGATTAATTTCCAAAAAATGTAACTTTATTGTAAGGAGGGATATTCTAACACATATATAACTGAAACATTTAAATTAAAAATAAAAGGTTTCATTCAATTCAGATATTAGTAGTTTCACATTTGATTATTTCCATCCGGCATTGACAGAGCTGTTGATGTCACTTATTGATCACAATGAAAACATGTGTTGAACTGACATTAAGCTTACTCAGTATGTTAACTAAAAATGATTCCAGTGCTTAGACTGTTTCTATGGCAACGGGAGCAGGCCAAGGATGAAAACCTCTGCCCTGAACCTAATGTATTTATGTATGTTCTGTTTTCAACAAGAGGGAGCAAACAGAAGATTAATTCACTAAATTGCATTGATTCATATTGATATTGCATAAAGTCCACTTGATTTATTTGTGGGGAAAAAACATGTCCAGGTCATTTCAACTCAGCTGCAGCTCATAGCAACAACGGGTGGTTGGAGGACCCTACTTCTTATTAGTTTCATCACCATAGTGTTTGAGTCGCTAATCTAGAGATGTAGTTTGGGATTTTATTTCTTCATGATATCGTGATCATGCCCACATTTCAAATTTTTTACTCATGGAAATATAAGACGTGTCTTTTTTATAAATTGTCCTCAACATTCGAGTTTTTCTCTGATCCAGGACAGATCTCCATGAACATATTCCTAAAAAGTCACGTGTAGTCTTTTGCGTAATCCTACGAACACACCAAACTCATGAGCTCCTCGCTGGAAGCTAGCAAACACATGTACTTTTACTTGGTTTCTCTTTAGATACTGGTCATTATTGAGTAAACCCTATACCGTATAGACACACATAAACACACATATATAATATGTGTGTGTGTGTAAAAATATATATACACATGTATGTATGTGTGTATATATATATATATATACACATATACATATATATACATACATAATGCGTTGAGAGCTATATTCATCGTGTCATGAAGCATTTCAACTCCTAATCCCCTTCTTCACCCACCCACTCACACAACTCTTATCCCTCTTCGCGCTAAAAGAGCCAGCAGGTGAAACTGAAAGAAAAGAGAAAGGTTCTTCGAATGGTGAGAAATGAGAGAGGCGTTGAGGAGTGAGCGAATGAGTTAGAGAATGAGAAAATCAGAGGGAGAGACAGCATGGATTCTTTTCTTTGGGGCCTTAAAGACATGTTTCCCTCAGATGTTGGCTCTTCTTCACATGCTAATGGTTCACTCTTATTCCCAAGCTGGGCCTTAGCATAACAATGCAGTGGAAGTGAAAGAGCTAAACCTCTGCTTTCTTAAAGAAGAAAAAGCTGGGCTTTTCTTGTGGGCTAATGCCCCTCTCTCTTATTGTGCTCCTGGTGAAAGGCCCGAGGAACGCAGAGGCAAGGTGATCACAGAGTTTACTGAAAATGAGACTGAAACAACACACAGGCCCGTAGGCACTGGTGAAGTCACTGAAAGCCTGATAAATGACCAAATATAGAGCACTGGCCCCAAGCCAGAACTCTCTCCCGAGTATGATGACTGAAGTCATTTAGAATATTATCAGCTTTTGCTTTTAAAGCTGTGCTGAATTATCTCTGTTGGAAGAATCCAAGCCAAATGTTATGACTGTGTGTCCCATACTGACTCCAAGATGCCAGAGTCCCATCTGAGCAGCAGTTGCGAGCCTGAAGGGTTTTTGGATGAACTGCAATCTGACCTTGATGGGGCCCTGGTAGATACTGTAGTGAGAGGCTGATAGCCTCTGATAGCAAATGGAGAACATATGGTTTTCGTCTTCATCATTTATCAGTGACGCATGAGCAGGATCGAAGGTAAAGGACATGTGGGAGGACACAGTGATCATGAAGGGGTCGCATGGGCATGACAACTTCAACTTATCCATGTTTATTCGATGTCATTGTGCCTTTCTTAGATATTTCAGCTGTTTTTGAGGAAATGTGGCAGTCTGAAAATATTCATCATGTTGCATTGCAGTGTGCAGCTGTTAAGAACAATACAGGAAAAGGAAACAAAGACATTAAACAAAGAAAATAGTCAAATACATGGATACAGTTACGGAAAGATTCAATTAACAAATTCATCAGGAAACACAAATTAGCAACTGCAAAACTGAGTGGTGAGAGCTGGTGATAAGAAGAACAGTAGCTGATGTAAGTTAAAAGGCATTGCCACTTACTGTGACGTGTCATCTCTAAGAAATCCAAATGAGTCTTCATCTGTTGTCCCTCGGCCTTCAGTGTGACGATAGCTGATAAGTACCCCCAATTATCAAGTTTTACCCCATTAACACCTCTGATGTTCTCCCTCATTCCTCCATCCCTCCAGCACTCCATCGCTCCCCCATCCCCCTTTATGCAGATCAGCGATGGGTCCAGGTGCAACACAGAAGAAGTTAGCACGTCCCCAACACAGCAACGCTTTCTATTTACATGCAAAATGACAAGCTGAGCCTTTAAATGTGTGAACACAGGTGTGTGTGTGTGTGTGTGTGTGTGTGTGTGTGTGTGTGTGTGTGTGTGTGTGTGTGTGTGTGTGTGAGAGTGAGCCATAGTGAGACACTAGTTTGTTTGCCCTGACATTTATAGTCTGTTTGCTCTGATGCTGGTGAATTACAGTGGTGAAGATCTTTGTGGAGACACAAGCTGAAAATATGTCTCTCACAAACACAAGCCTGCATTTACAGAATTCTTTAATGTGCATGTGTGTGTGCGCTGAAGGGAAGTCGTCGGTGGCACCCAATATCATTTGAAGAGGAGCTTCACAGCGTCAGTCACATCACTCTTTGGTGCCAGGCACATTTTATAGGCATTCAATAAATGACACACAGCTGGCAGCATGGAGACAGATGTCATGGCTGTCACCATGCCAAACTGTTTTTCCCTCCCTCTTTCCCTCTCTCACACTTTGGTGTTCAGCTGGGCTACTTCCCTCCCTCCCTCCCTTCAGGGTCCAGACTTCGTGGAGCCAAAGCTGCAAAAACCCACTTCCTGGAGCTGGTGTTCACTTCCTTTTCTTTTTGTGTGACTTCCTGGTCTGCCTCTGTGATCAGGCCGGTCAGAGCTGAATCTGGGAGCAACTTCCTGATGCACAGACAGCTGCAGAGATAATTCTTTCTTTCTGCTTTCATCAGGACTTTTTCTATCCCTCTTTCTGTGGGAGCCCACTCCCCCCACCCATATTCTTTTTCCATACACTCTGCTGAGCTATGGAAATGATGCAAAATTAATCAGATCCCCAGAAACAGAGACTTTTGAAAGGTACCGTCACAGAAAAATGAGCCCATTCCCTATAAAGTCCACCCTACAGCCCATTCCTGCTACACTGGTGTCCACCTTATCCTCCCCGTAGACGGCGAGTGAAGGAATATCGTGGAATAGTGATGAGGCCGGCTTCTGCAAGGCATGGTCAACAACTAGGTAGCCACCCATGCAGTTAATCTGGGATAATGGGACAAGATTTAATAGTGAGTTCATGCGATTGGAAAGGTCATCCTTCTATAAAGAAGCAATGGTATGAAGAAAACCTGCAACATGTTTGCGCCCACTAAATTGTCATCTGTGGTCAGATCATGAAGAAGAAGCATTGAAAACTTCATTGTTCTAATAGAACAAATACAATAAATAAGACTCAGGGGTCATTATTTCAATTGCACTTTGAAATAATAACAGGTAACCTTACTTAAGATAAGATAAGAAGCTTTATTGTCATTATACACAGGTGTGCAATGAAATTCTGAGATGAAATATATCTATATCTATATATAGATATAGATATAGATATAGATAAACAGCAAATTCACAAAAGTAAATGGAGATAACGTTCATCGAACTTGACATAGTCCCTGGACATAGGCCATATAGTTGCCAACCTAAAATTGCCTTCTTGTTTTTCTTCTTCCTTTGGTAAACCCTTTGGACTTTATATGAATTTGGTGTTTTCCATCCTCCATCCATTTTCTACCGCTTATCCTGTTAAGGGTTGCGGGGAGGCTGGAGCCTATCCTAGCAGCCTTCGGACAAGAAGCGGGGTTCACCCTGGACAGGTCACCAGTCCATCGCAGAGCCTTACAGTCATTGAATCTCACACTTTATATTTATACACAGCTAAGATTAATTTTTAGGTTCAGTGTGGTCATTTGGAATTTGTGTCATGTCTCTTACACTGTTTTTTGTCTTTCTTTGTATTTTCAGTTTATCATGTGTTCTGTTATTGTAAGATTCCTTTGAATGACTGCATATGGAAATGGGCTTTCTGCTAAATCTTGTGTACACATATATTTATTACCTGTGCATTATCAATATTAAAATGCACACTCCTTTTCTAAATAAAATGAACTAAACTATCCGTCCATCCTTCCATCCATTTTCTACAACTTATCCTGTTAAGAGTCGCGGGGGGTTTGAGTCTATCCCAGCTGACATCGAGCGAGAGGCGGGGTTCACACTGGAGAGGTCACCAGTCCGTCGCAGGGCCACCACGAGCATTTAGGGGCTCAGTAACTTGCTTAAGGATACTTCAACATGGTCACCAGGGGAAGGGAGGATCGTACCAGTGACCCTTGGGTTGCTAGATGGCCACTCTACCTCTGAGCCATGCCGCCCCCTTGACTAAACCACATTAATAAAAAAATATTCTGGTAGATGCCCCCTCACATTTCCTGTCTTTTCATAACAAATCAATGATTAAAGAAACAAACCAACAAGAACTGAGAAGTTTATACAGGGAAAGCGTCAATGCTCAACAGATAACCACCGCTGGCATTGTTTGGTTCTGTGTAAACGAGGAAAGCATCATCGCACCATGGTCATTTCTACGCTGATATACTGGAATCCTCCGGCGACAGTGGTTAGAGTCGGGGCATTCCTAAGCTAGTGTTCATGCACTGTCTGTGTGTGATGAAGCAGTTTTAACTAACTGAGATCAATAAAGTATTTATGCCTCTGACTCTGATATTGTGGCACCTCTGTGTTAAAGGCATGTATGTTTCTGCTAGGTCGAGTTTGTGCTCCAAATCCAAGAATCCTGTGACAGTTCAGGTGAGAGAGAGCAGGAGGCCTCAGAGGGTGAGCAAACACAGCAACAGCACGAGGAGTGAGAGTGGAGGAGGTGTAGGAGAGTTAAAACTGTTTGAGTTTAGACGCCTCTCTGTCTGAGCTCTTGGTGTATCCCATCCTGCAACACATCACCCATCATCCATGTCTGTTATTTTATCGCTGCCCATTCAAAAATTTTATCTCCTCCATTGTGCAAATAAACTCTCTGGATGTAAAGCATCAGTCTCATTTTCTCCAGCATATGTTCACCTTATGTTGCTTCCTCTCTGTATGTCCATCCGGCCACCTGGGCCACTGGTGACACTGCTTTGTATGAACAGGGTCAGACCAGAGGTCGGGAGCAAGAGGACTAGCCTGAAAATAGAAGGTAGGGTCCTGGTGTGCGGGCTGAGCTAGCCTGCAGAGAGGCCACGGGCCGATTAGAACCAGTATGCCACCTGAATGTCCCCTGAGGTCAAACTGTTGGAGTCTCTTTTGAACTGGTAAGTTGCAGCTAACATGTGGACTCCTTACAGACAGACCATGTGGTGTATCAGCCAGCTTTATGTTTTACACTCTAGACTTTGGTTTGCTGCTGCCATGCATTTGAGGTTCTCTGAGGAGAACAACCTGGCAGGGCCAATAAATACTTGGACTAGATAACGAGTGTTGTTTCACCTGAATACTCACTGTGAAGTCAAACAAGCCCAAAGGATACCTGCTCAGGGTTTATATGGTCTCAGTCAATATCTCCACAGATAACATCACGCTATCTAGAATCTCAGCTATGCTAACAGAGCCTAACATGGATAAAAGCTAGTGGAAAAGTGAAGGTGTCTCGGAGAGATAAGAAAATAAAACAACGACAGGAATGATACAATCTCTATCCATCATAATTAAGGTGATGTCGTTTTTGGGAATCATCCTCAGGGTTGAGTGTGGGCATGTTCTGACTGGACCCCCCCCCAATCCTGACTGTGTGCTGGCTCTGGGCCGCATGGCTTGGCCCGGCTGGCTGTTCCCTGGAGAGTTGCTGAGTGACAAGGGAACATGACGGCCTCTCCTCACGCCCTTCACTTCCTGAGATACAGCGTGGCCCTGCAGCCCCCCGGAGCTCCACATGGCAGCAGGCTAAGTACACACACAGGAAGAGGTGACATCTGAGACAGCAACAGTGTGTTATCTCTGAGCTCTGGTGAAAGTTTGGAGAGAGTTTTATTGTATCTTAGGGTCATCTCATAGTATTTGACAGACATACAAACTGAACAAAAATTAAACTTGTATTCCTTGTTGTTCCATTTTAAGAAACACAAAATGTGTTAATATTTTCTGGAGCGTATGTATTGTTTCTTGAAATATAATGACTTATTAATAGCTTGCCTAATTATCAATAAAGTAATAAGGAATGTTTCAGAAAAAAACGTGTCAGTGAAAGCTACAGTCTGATTGTACCAACACTTCTATTTTTTGCTTAAAGTCATAGAAATTTGTATAATATTTGATTTTTAAAAAATCTAATAATAGATTCAAAGCCTTGTAAAGGCATTATCCGGCATTATCCGGATTAACCCAGGGTCTATCGGAGAATGTTTTTTCATATAAAAGGAGATGCTTTAGAAGAGCTCAGGGATGAATGTGTAATGAGCTCGAAATAACCAAAAGCCACTTTTTTCTCTCTTTTCTGCGTCCTCCCTCCCTCCTCCCCTCCCTGTCCTTTTTTCTCCTCTTTTGGGAAACATGCCTTTCCCAGCTGCACAGCCCCCACAGCACGAGGCCAGGCCAGGAGCACAGCTGGCCAGACTTGGTGGAGCCAGTCGACAGGCGCATGGAGCGCAGCCCGCCCAGGGCCCGCTTCCTCCACAAACATGCCCAGGTGTGGGGCCTCTGAGCTGGGCTTCTGATCTCCTCCATACAGCACTGTGTGTGTGTGTGTGTGTGTGTTGTGTGTGTGTGTGTGTGTGTGTGTGTGTGTGTGTGTGTGTGTGTGTGTGTGTGTGTGTGTGTGTGTAAGGGGAGGGCAATGGGATGAAGGATCAAGAAGGCAAAAAGGGGGATGGGGGGGGGGTGGTGTTGAGGGGGGTGTCCCTGCTGAAGCTGTGTCAACATTGTGTGTTAATGTGTATGAGTATGTACATCTGTATCTGCATGTGTTTGTGTTTTGGGAAGTGAGGGTCACCCTTGGGGGACACAGTGGGCAACAACAATTACCACAGCATTGTAGCTAAATTGTATTTGAATTGTTCGTCCCTGCCCACAGCAGGCCTGTGCCAGGAGAGAGACACTTAGCACAGCGATGTAATTACTGTGCAACAACTCATTTGGAAAATGCAACACTAAAAATACCAGACAGAAAATATTTGATCACCAGCATAAGGAGTTCAAACTCAGAATGTCTATCAGTGCAGATCACTGAGTACCTGCCACATATTTTCAATATCTGACAACTTTCTGTTAACTGGCACTGTACATGCTTACTGTACTCTGTACTCTTAAACAAAAACACACTCCTGAACACACACTGCAGCTCAGGTCACAGAGCTCGCCTGAGTAACCCTTCCATGAATTGCCTCATAAATCACTACACAACTCTGTGCCTAAATGAGTTCAGATTGCTTCGAAACAGTGACATTACTTGTTGCTGATTTGATATGCAGCCCCACCACACACACACGCACACACACACACACACACACGCACACACACACACACACACACACAGACTTTTTTTCTACTGAGTTACAACTGTTGATGACCTCACACTGGTCTGGTTGTCATCTATATCAAGCATTTAACATTATAACCAGATTCAAAGTCCATTTCAACCTTTATTGCACGTAAGCATGCACACATATTTAGGAACGTGCACACCAGATGAAACTTAGTGTAACAGCAGGCATATGAGCTAGGGTCAGATCAGATAAGGCAACGCCAGACAGCCTCAGATAAGCTCTTTGAACGGCTGCAGCGTCAGGGAGACGTTTTCCCTCCAGCCATTTCACATGATGACTGCTGGCCAGGCGACTGCTGCTGCTACCGGCTTGTTTGTGGCCTGGCCCTACTACTAATTAACTAGGAGAGCCCAGGGCCCTCTGACTGACTGCCTTGTCTCTAGCAATCCCCCCACTCAGGATTGCTCATGCATGCATGACAACAGACACACATGCAAACACACAGTAACACAGACGCCAATCTGTTAAGGACCCCAAGAGGATCTTGGATGGAGTAGGTGGCCCTCTTGTGGTATAAAATGGCTTTTGAAGATCAGAAAGGGCTGTCATCTCATGTGTTGCGCTTTGTTTTTAAACGTTTGAACCCCCCCCCCCCCCAGAATCATATGTAGAATGGTAAATAACATATATAATAATAATAGAAGGGTAAATAACAAGGGTCCAATTCAGGCTTAAACACAAGTGATTCACCACAAATGAAACAGCTCACAGAATGCTAGGATACTTATTACGTTCTCGGACTGAAGAGGCTGGAACCAATAAATGTGAGTGCCATCAGTGCTATTACTCCAGGAGCAACAGTGGCAGTCGACACTTCACCAGATCCAGAGTGAAATGTCTCTAAACTATTGGAAGGATTGCCATCAAATTTTAACAACTTTGCTCCTGACTGTTTTAAAATTAGCTCAGTAATCTTATTAATGACCTAATACCTTCAAAACTAACATCCTGACTGCTGCACTTTGTGGTTAGAACTCATTCACAATAGAAAGCATAAATATATGTTCAGTCAAAACCAGTTCAATCCACTTTATTTATACTGCACATTTTAAAAGCAACGAGGTTATCAAGCGCTGCACCGAGAATAAATAAATGCTAAACTATGATGGCAAAATAAGGTTAAATACCTATCTACTAAATATGTTAGCGTTGTCACCATGGGCATGTTTGCATGGAAATATTATTATATAATTCAAAGCATGATGATGCTCACGTAAATGGAGTCATTTTTATATTGTGCCCTTCTACTATAGCAGCACTCAAAGTGTTTTACAGTGTTGTCTCATTCACCCACCCACACACACACACACACACACAAACACACACTGAGGGAGAGGCTGCCATCCAAGTTGCCATCCTACACATCAGGAGCAATTATGGGTTCAGTATCCTGCTCAAGGACACTTTATTATGGTCACCGGGGAAGTGAGGCCCGAACCAATGACCCTCCAGTTGCTGGACACCCACTCTTCCTCCGAGCCATGCCACCTCATTAGGTGCAGCCTTATGCAGTTGATTAACATGTAGACCCACTGTTTAAAGCTCATGAAGTTTGCAGTGTCTTTCAAATACTTACATATAGATATTTTGAGATACAAATAAACTTTTCCCCTCCTGCATCACTTTATTGTAACTCCAAAATGCAGGCAGAGCCAGCCACATATGGTCGTCTTTATCTTGCCAGTAATAAGCAAAAATCCAACCAACAATAACACTTTTGGTGCAATTCTACTGGGACTTAAATGTCTGATAGCACTCAGCACCTTTTTGAAGACAGTTATAGGCAAAATACACCATTTGGGTGAAGTCACTTATGATGGGAATTATGGTTCTTTTGAAGAAGCCAGATCTTTTGCTGGTGTTCCTTTCTGAAATATGTTCCAAAAATGGCTCATTTTCTTTTTAGGTTAACCGTAACGTCATAGTCATTGTTGTAGTCGGTTGCTATGTGTTTAAGTTGCGGTGAATAATGATTCTGGACCCTGCTCACATGGAATTATATTGTTGCTTTTCTTGCAGTGTTTCTGAGTTTGGCTCTTTTTTATGCAAATGCATCTAGTGACTACATCTACCCCTTGTGATGGACTGATTTTCACTTTTCATGTTTTGGAGAGTGGATTGAAAGAGGAAACTAAGCAACAATTCCAAAGACTGGCTCTCATTAAATAAGAGTCGGTTTCCTTTGTAGGTACCGAAGAGCCATTGAGTGCCTCGTACATTAATTTCACCATTATTTCCACTCAGGTATAGCTTTTGGAGCTTGCTAGCAAACACTCCAGTCAAGAGGCAAACAGATTCAAGCCAAGAGGCTCATCGTCAATGCATCCCAGATATTTAAAAGTCTGGATTAATTGGTGATGAGCTACAGGTGACAGCGCAAGACACAGCATGAGAGGAAACCTGACGGTGGGAGTAGTTATTCAAGCATCTGTAATGTGGACCAGTGTTGGTTATGTTAGAGGATACTGGCTGTAAGTAGAGAACACTTTTGGAAGCAGGTTAGAAATTGTGAACACATGTGGAAACAACAACATCCCAATCCATTCTTTCATCCATAATTACCTCCACCAAGCAGGTAATGGGATCGCCCTTGGACTGTTGGCAGGATAAGTGGATAAGGGGTTTAGATGAAATTTGCTAAGATATTAGAACTTGGGTTCAGGAACAATCGATTCAATTTTGCAATTGAACCAGAATCAGATTCAGATCTGATGACATCATATGATCTTGGTGGAGGTATGCACCCTCTTTGTGCCCTCTGGTCCTTCCTTTTCTTCTTCTTGGGGGATTTTGATCAGTTGGTTCCATGAAATATGCATTTTTGGAATGAAGGATCCTTCTGCTCAATATCACATCTTTCTCTGTTACTCTTGTTGTGTTTCCCTGTCAAAAGCTTGTTTGGAGCGTAGACAGGCACACCATGGACCCTTCCTGAATACTGATGTTGTCATGTAATGTGTAAACAATGAATAAACACTACAATGACCTGTCAAATCATGTAAAGTGAACTTGGCTTCAATTATTCTTTAGATTGAAGATTAATTTTCTCTCAAATCACTAACTAGTCATTCCAGGTCTCATACCGAGTCATGAACATATCTTGTCAAACGTGCATCCAAGAGAATTCCACAAGCTGCCAGTTTTTTTCCCCTAAGGCCTTGATGCTGGGAAACCTCTGAATGTACCTCTACAACTAGAACACAATCAAAGCGTTTGCACAACCACAAAAGGCACACACAATCATATATAGACACAGTAGGAGTGTGTGAGCTCTTTTGCTGCTGCAAACTCATGGTGAACAAGCATTTGGGAAAAAGTTGGGAAGCGCTTGTTTAGGAGAATCAGCTGGAGCTTGTGTGAGTGTAAATAAATGTGTTTGCATGTTGCATCGGCTTTGTTTGTGTCTGCTGGTTGGACTAGAAATGGTGCTCACCTGTTCACACACATACACACACACACACAATGGAAAAGAGGCAAGCATCCTCCTTTCATTGAGCCACAGTCTCTCGCTCTCTCTCTCTCTTTCACACACACACACACACACACACACACACACACACACGCACACACACAACGCCTCAACCTCCACATTTTTTTTCCAAGTGCTCACCTGTTTGTTCAGAGGATGTCTGCAGCCTGATCAACTGAGACACAGCTCCAATGTTTCTACGCTACCTGTTTGAACAGCTGACAGAAGCGTTGACTTTAGCACTTTGCACAATAGCACAGGATGGGTTTGGAGACACACACACACACACACACACACACACACACACTCTCACACACACACAGGCCTCCTCCACTTCTGCTCCTTCAGCTTGCATGGACTTGGATTTGTTTAATGCTGACCCACTGAAATACGTTTTATTTTCCTCCTCTGAAATAGCTCACTCTGGTCTGATGGAGCACAATGAGAAATCTGGTTTTAAGTGCATGTTTGTGGTCTGCATTGCTTACTATATATGGTCCGGGCCTCTCAGTCCAACATTTAATTATGTGTTGAGCATTGATGGGAAAGGATTACACACACACACTTACATCCAGCCGGAATCTGTAATTGTGTGAATGCACTCTGTGGATGTTGGAGTTGATGTGAAGCATGGGAAGCTATTGAAGGTGTGCCCTGGTGCCAGTGAGACTCGGGAGCAGAGCGGCAGACAAGCTGTGGTGGAGCTAAATGAGGAGAAAGGCAGCATTTATGACACAGAGCAGCATTCTTCTCCCATCTATAGGCAGCTGCACCCTGATGGGCACCATCCCCACTTACAAGAACACTTGCACATGCGTGTAAACATGCACATAAAAACAACAGGCGAGAGAGGGTGTGCATGGAAAAGGGTGGTAATACTTAAAAACTTGGAGCTCATTCTATCTCATATAGGCAGTGAGGGAGACTGTTACAGACAGAAGGCAACACAGCGGGCTCATTGGCGTCCGTCTGTCGCTGGCCAGCCCATTTAGGGGGTCCGGGCGGAGGGATTTTGTGGCTGCGGTGCTGCCTGAGGCCTGGTTGGACTGATTTACAGGCGGCGTGGGGACATGTGCCGGGGATACTCCCAGAGCAGCCTGGTGGGGGCCAAAACAGCCACTCTGCTGCTGCCGGCACATCTGGAGTCTAGACTGAGTGGCTCTGCTGAGCACCTCACTCCCCTCCCTTCTTCCCTCTCCACATCTACATCCATTCATCCATCCCTCTGCTTCAGCTGCTGTCCCCCTTCCTCCTCCCCTCCCACTTTCATCCACTGTTTGTGTAGCTGCCGGGGTGCAAATGAAATACAAGATCAGCTCTCACTTTTTCCTCGCTCCCACTCACTTTCCCTCACTCTTGTATGTCTTTCTCGTCTCTCTCCTGTTTGCCCAACACATCTGATGAAGGACAAAATAATCAGGACAAAAATAAGTGTGTGTTATGAAGCGCATGTGGAAGAAATCATAGTGGGGATTGTTATTCTGCTCCCTCTGAAAGCTGAAGCTTAAGTGTTCACAGGGGGACCCTGCAGTGATCTTTCAAGGAATTGAGGATCAGGCTCCTGAGCCAAAGATCGGTCATATAAACATATTGGCTCTGACATACATAATAAACACTGGTGTGATTAACACGATACCTCACTCAGTCTCACACACACACACACACACACACACACACACACACACACACACACACACACACACACACACACACACACACACACACACAATGTTTTTGTTTCACTGGCTGCTCCTGTTGGTTTGTATCAGGACAAATGTTCCTTGTTCTGCTGAAGAACTTGGAAAGATTCTATCCACGCTGACACCGTCGCACACAAATTCTTTTATCGTAAATGTTCGCTATCTTTCTCTCTAAAAAGCTTCACACACACGCATGCACCCACCACACACACACACACACACACACACACACACACGCACACACACACACACACACACCTCTTTACTCTTTACTCTTACACACAATATGCTGATATGTCTTCAGTTTCTCAGCTGGTAACAGAGAAATGTGTTATCCCTCAAAATACTGACATAATGGATGAAAACTCATCATCATCATCATCATCATCAGAAGAGTAGGATTTAGGCCAGATAGAGCAGGACCGCTACACTCTGTTTTAAATTTTAAAGCTTGGCCTACAGTAAACAGTATGCATCAGGGTTTCCCCTTGGCACATGAGCACAATCACAATAATGCCTCCTTTTAAACAGTGGAAAGTTGTTACAGAACAACTCAACTCTGTCAAGAGCGTCAGTGTAATTTACTGCAGGCAAACAGAGACCTCTCTTTCTTTCCATGTAGCCTGATTTCCTCTCCGCTAGTGAACATGCATGTTTTTTTTTTTGTTTTTGTTTTTGACTGTGGTGTTCACTCTATTGCATTCACACTGTGTCATACGTTGTAGCATAAATGGCTGCGTTCAGCTCTCGGGTGTTAAACAGGTCATAAAAGGCGGCTACGTGATATTCCCCAACAAGGCCTGAACCTGTGTGGCTTCTCGCCTGACTGTCGCCTGCCTGTCTCCCCTCAAATGGAACAAATTATCCACCTACTTGAGTGAAATAAGGTAATATTCATTTTAGAGAAAAGTCCAGAGAGAAAGAAAGACAAGAAAGAAAACATCTGGATCGGACTGCTTGGTGTTTGCCTTCTCTGGAAGCCATTAGAACTCGCAGCATTCAGAGTTTGAATGGTCTTCTCTCACTCTTACATTTAACTCTGCTTGAACCTCACACATCCTCTCACCACCTGTATCAACTCGGGTTCCCACCCTTGTTTCCTGTTGCAGCCGAAGAAGGACAGATACAGAGGGCAAGAGAAGGAAGAAAGACAACAAATACAACAGAGGAAGGAGGGTACATGGCAACACAAAGAGAGCAAGAAATCCCAAGGGCTGTAGGTGACCTAAACTCTTCAGATTACAGGGGCTGACTGTCAGCGTGCCTCTTACCTACGATGAGTCCAAGGGGCTTAAGTATCACACATGACAAAGGTTGAGGCAGCAGGCTGCCATAGCTCAAAGGTTCACCACAATCACAGGCTGACATTTTTGTTGGTGTCTGACTAAAGCTGAAACAATTACCTTTTCACAGCTGTGGTCAATGTAACAACCTGTTTCTCTCCAGTCGACAGGCACACGGCCTGAGAGGCAGCTGAATAAATGCTGAATCATATTTTCTGCGATTCATTTATATTGTGCAATGAAATGCATGTTGTTTTCTATGAGGCTACGGAACATTTAGGTGTCCTTTCATTGCACAATTAACCACCAACAGGTAGGCGAGGTGTGTGCACTGCTGGTGTATGTTGAGACCTGCAGATTGGCACAACAGAAGTGTATGAATCATCAGGCGTAGCCTGCTGGGGCTGCAGCACTGTCAACACTGGCCTGCCCAACGCCCTACTGGGAGAGGCTCAATGGTAGCGGTGGTGCAAGCAGACTGGTATTAGCCATGTTTGTGCTCAGACAGCAAGGCAAACACACGTTAAACCTGGTATTTAACATCTTAGAATCGAATCTACCTTGTGATGAATTTCAGTATGAAGACAAGCAACTGGACTGGTATAGCAGCAGTGTATAGGATTTGATGGCTGATAAAGTAGTGAGGAAGTTAAAGTGAGGTGAGAAGGACTGTGTGTGCCATCTTTATGGCTGATAGTTTCTGAGTTTTTAAATACTCAATACCTAATTTCTACCACTCACATTAAACTTCCCCTCTAGGTAAGATTGTATAACTTATAAAAGTGCAGATAAAAGTAAGGTTACATTTACAAATATTGATGCAATAAAATCAAGACTGGACTACATAAAGAATAATGTTTGAAATCTGCAGAGGTGTGCTTATCTGTTCATGGTAATAGTTTCTGATGACTGATGTGTTCCATGTATTTATAATGGAAGCTTCAGCCTCAGAATCTGCATTTTGGTGCTTTTGCCTCGATCCTTTGGTCCAACTCTCTCTGTGGTGCAAATATGAGGAAAAAGTGCTGAATAATGTTTGAATTTCAGGGGTGTCATGTTCATAGACAAATTGTTAGACGATGATGTTTTTTAAGCGACTCACTCAGGAAAATTCTGGCAAATAAATTTTGCCGTTGAGATTTAGAGCCAAAGCGGCAGAAGTTCGGCCTATAAATTCATAAAGATGCTTTAATGTTAATTATTGAAACTGGCGGTGAAACTCTTTCCATTGGTTGACAGCCATGATATGAGTGTAAATCACAACTACAACATAATTTACCTGTGTGCATTTCTTTGTTCTTTTTCCTTTTTAAAAAAAAATGTCACAACGTTTCAGAGCTGTGAATCATGACTGGAGTGATTCTGGGGGCTAGAACTCAGTGGTTCCTCTACAAAAACACAAAGGTAAAGTTAAAACAGGATCAAGCGGAAGAATGACCCCCCCAGAGATGGATGAATACACTCTCGTTAGTTTGACCTTTACGGAGAGCTGTCACAGGTCAAGCTCTGTCAGGTCGAACCAGTTACAGGAGGCAGAGGACTTGATATTATAGTGTTTATTCAACTCGATCATATCAAAACAAAGGTCACCTCTCAAAAGCCCATGCCTGTGCTTGTAAAGGAGTGTGTATGTGCATATGTGTGGTGCCAGACCTGCCAGTCACAGTGGCTGCGTAAAGTGCTTTACTGTTTATCAGCTCCAGTTGTAAACTCTTCCAACTGTGTTAACTTGGTTTGTAACAAACGACCTTAAGAGGGTTTTTACGGCTGTGTTATGACGCCCTGAAAGCTCCACGCTGTCTGCAGGTGGCACTTAACCTTCTACTCAACCTCTTTTTCTCTCTTTCCATCATGGTTGGTGTCATCCTACCTTTGATTCACTCGATTAAACAACTGGAACTGGAATTATCCAGTATCATCTATCATCCAGGTATTGTTGCTGTCAGTGAGCTCACTTTGCCTGTGACAGTAAGCCAAACTATTGCCAAGACATACTTGTCAAGCTCCCAGTGATGCCTGTAATAACAGCTCTGTCGGTAATCACAACAACAATTCTCAGAGACATATTTAAAGAGATTATGGGCTCCTGCTTGGGTGTTTTTTTTCATCTGTAAAGCCTCTACCGTCACCTCGAGGAGAAAAAAGTGCAGAGTGGAGCTGTCATTGTTGTCCCCTGGGTGACTGTTTTTGGACTAAAAATAGAAAGTGTTTGGGGTCGAGCTTGAGTTGTTATTCATGTGCATGAAGACCTCTTTGATTCAGGCAAATAATGAAAACTGAGGCTCAGGCTCCTGAGAGAAGTGATCCACAGGTTATTGCTGTGCTTCTCTCTCTGCTCTCCTGTGGCTCTGGGATGAGTTTATGTAATCTAAGCAGCTTGTTCCTGCACACCCCCTCCACACATTCACCCTCTTTGGCCTTGGGGGCAATGGATGTCAGATGCAAGTGTCCTGTCCCATTTACACTCATTCCTACACAGCTGTAATGGTTAGAACAAGGCTGTTTATGATGCTCTTCTTTTGGATTGGGTCTGATCAAAACATATTCTTCTCATCTATACTTTTAAAATGCAAAATTTTTGTCTTTACACTAATAAAATTGTTTATTACAACTTGACTGTTAAATCCACTGAAGGACCCTGTGAAGGTGCGAGTCATTTATACAGAATAGTGCCGGCACATCTGGTTTACCCAGATCTACGGATATTTTAAGGTTTGCTTTCTAACAAATAAACAGAAAGAAAACTTATAACCCAAATATATTTGCAAATACATTAACTGTACTCGGGTGGCATGGTGGTGCAGTGGTTCGCACTGTCACCTCACAGCAAGAAGGTTCCAGGTTCAAGTCCTGGCTCAAGCACGGGATCTTTCTGTGTGGAGTCTCCATGTTCTCCCTGTTCCTGTGTGGGTTCTCTCTGGTACTCCAGCTTCCTCCCACAGTCCAAAGACATCAAGAGGGGATGAGGCTGATTGATACTCTAAATTGACTGTGGGTGTGACAGTGAGTGTGAATGGTTGTCTGTCTCTATGTGTTGGCCCTGTGATGGACTACTGACTCATCCAGCGTGAACCCCACCTCTCGCCCCAAGGCTGTTGGGATAGGCTCCAGCCCCCCTGCAACCCTTAACAGGATAAGCAGAAGAAAGTGGATGGATGGAAGGATGGATGGATGGTTATTCTACTCAAATAAGAGTGAGAGATATAAGGATATGTGAAAGGATTCACCTAAAACAAGATTAAGACAGATTTGTACACACACACCTGGAATCTGTCTCATCTTTCACCTGGTCAACTACAGCAAAACCTTGCTTTCAAATTTTTCAAAATATTTTCAGGCACTTGAACTACACCCACTGTCCTGCGAGCTGAACCCAAACCAGTGGAAGTCTAATCTTGCTCAAGACTGGTGGCACCCTCTTGTGGTGACAGACTGGTATAGAATCATGACGTTCTAGCTCACTGCTACAGCCTATACTATAAACTGCTAATGCAAGCCTGTTTTTACAGCCTGTAGAAGTTTATCATTTATCATCATCATGTTCATGTTTGGTGTGTTCATGTAGATTCTCTCTCTACCTCAAGTAATCCTCAAACCACCAGCACTCAGCAACAGTCAGCATGGGTGCCCCCAGGACTGAGCTCCACACTGCAGGGGATTGGTCGAAGACCGTTTGTCTCCTGTAGAATGACCTCATGAGAATATGGGTACTTTAAATAGAATAGAAAAACGAAAAAAAAAAAAACAGCCTGTAAGGTCTTCCTTATATAAAGACTTTCTACTTGTTTTGTTTTTAACTCATCTTTTTATAACTGCACTGTTTCCATTCAATTTATATAAATTAAGGTGCCAAAATATTAGGAGCCGCTCCCAGTGACAGGCAGCACCACTCAGCAGTAGCACCAGTAAAGGCCTTTTAAAATTAACAACACACGTCTCAAACAGACCCAACAACAACAACAACAAAGAGGATCTTGATAATATTCATGAAGAGGGGATTTATTGCAAGGTGTAATACCAAACCTGTCAGGGTTTTTTTTTGTGTAAATGTTTCTACAATTGTTGTTTACTGCTACTGCGTCACTTTCAATGTCACAATGGATGATTATTATCATTATCATTGTGACTGTGTTCTTATATCATTTACATTAACTATGTTATTGCTGATTTGAACCTTTCCAAAGCAGTCGATTTGAGACTCAATTGCATGACAAATACAGTTGTAAACGATCCAATTCATTATGGTCCTGTTATATTTAGTGCGTTGCAACCAGCCAGCAGGCAAACATGTGCTCCACCGGAGCCCTGGCCTGTCCAGAAGGAATGGGGCCTTCATTAATATTATTAACTACTCCTGTGTTTGACCTGCAAGGACTTGTCTGAATGGCGACAGTGAAAATGCCTATAACAAGGATTCATATCTACATGATAAAGTTCTATGTGTTCCATCCATTTTTGAAACTGCTTATCCGTGAAGGCTGCTGGAGCCTGACACTGGGGGAGAGGTGGAATTCACCCTGGATGGGTCACCAGTCTGTCGCGGGGCCATCAGGAGCAATTAGGGGCTCAGTATCTTGCTCAAGGATACTTAGTCATGGTCACTGGGGGAAGTGAGGATAGAACCAGCGACCTTTCGGTTGCTAGACGGCCACTCCTCTGAGCCATGCCGTCCCTGGCATTATTTCTGTTATAAATCAGCTTAAGTACACCCCTGTGGCCGAGGTGCAATTTGCCATATCATGACGCTGACTAGCTTCACGTTGCTTCAAAGATCTATAACTGAAATTAAAACAAATACAAAATAGAATTTTTCAGGGGGGGGGGGGGTGTCAGTGAGTTGATATTCCTGTTCTACCAAATGCACAGGAGGAGCGGCACGGTGGTGCAGTGGTTCGCACTGTCACCTCACAGTAAGAAGCTTGTGGGTTTGAGCCCCGGCTCCAGCACAGGATCTTTCTGTGTGGAATCTCCATGTTCTCCCTGTTCCTGTGTGGGTTCTCTCTGGTACTCCAGCTTCCTCCCACAGTCCAAAGACATCAAGAGGAGATGAGGTTGATTGGATACTCTAAATTGACTGTAATTGAATGGTTGTTTGTCTTTATGTGTTGGCCCTGTGATGGACTGGCGACCTGTCCAGGCTGAACCCCGCCTCTCGCCCGTAGCTGCAGGGACAGATTCCCCCCCCCCCCCCCCCCCCCCCCAAGCCTTAACAGGAACAAGCGGAAGAAAATGGATGGGAGATTAAAAAAAAAATTTTTAACAACCAGTAGATGGCGCTGCCAGACAAGACAACAGAAAAGCGATTCACAAATCCCAGGTAAATCGGAATATAATTGTTTGAATCTGCTCAAGTGTGTCTGTTTTGTCTATTTTATTTGTCATTTCAAACACGCCACACGTCAAAGAAAATGTAGGGCAATGTTAAACTAGTACCACTAGTCAGAGCAACTCCCCATGCTAACCAGAGTTAGCTTGTTTGCATTTTAAAGGGTGAAAATCAAATCAAAAGTTAGGCACACTGGAATGTGCTGAATTGCGAGGAAGTGTTTGGCTTTTAAAATATCCACATTGTGAATTCGGTGTTGTAGATGTGTCATCCGAGTAACTTCAGGGAAACTATTTCATCAGACTGCAAGTGTTTGGCAATTTTGTAGACTGGATGAATTATAGATGATATGTCTCGAAAAATATTACTCTAATCTCAGTACAAAACATTAGAGATGTTCAAGAGCTGTCAGCCTTCCAGTCTGCCTCAAGACACACACACACACACACACACACACACATACACAGGTTTGAGCAGCTATACTTATCAGGACTTTCCTTTGGCTTCTGTTAATATGGAATAACCTCATTAATTGATGTCCAACCCTAAGTTAACCTCAGTACACACCGTTACCCCAACCTTAACCAGGAACTCGGAAATTACTTTCAACCCCATGAGGACTGGGGTTTGGTCCTATGAGGACTATGGATCATACTTAAGTTGGTGTTCACTTAGAAAAGGTCTCCACCAAGTAAAATAAACCATCTCTAGCATTAACACACACACACACACACACACACACACACACACACACACACACACACACACACGCACGGTATGGCTAATGTTTCTATTTGGGACATGTGGCCATGACAATGAGGGCAATAACTCTCTGACTTGCACATGTTCTATATTTATAGAGGTCCTGTGATAAAGGCTGTAATGTAGCAGCTCCAAGGACTCAACCAGAGAGCTGCTGATCCGTGGAAGTCACGCACAAACAAGGTAGGAAAGATTGCTGCTTTTAAGGACCAGAGGATTCGTCATTCGTCCTGCATTCGTATTGTACATACAAATACAAATAACACACACATTCAGTCATTTTTTGGCCACTTTCAAAATGTTAGACTCTAAGCAGCAGTATAATGTTGTAGCTGGTCCAAGATACTTTTCGAAGGCCACATGGGCCAAAACATTGTCTTATTACATTCACAATGGGATCTGTGTCAACAGCAATACGCTGCAACACCATGCAGATGTTTGCACTCAGTAATATCAAATTCTACCTGATTGGATGTAATTCTTGAGGTGAGAGAAGGTAATATGGCCTCAAAAGCCCTGCTGTAGCCTGCAAGATGCTAATCATCAGTGTGTGTGATGCACAGTGCACAACAAATACACCCAAGAATGTCTAGTTTCATCCTTTTTATATATTCCCATATCTTCCTATTCATTCCTATATTTTCCTGTTAATTCACAACTATGCCCATATTTTCCTAATATTTTTCATATACCTCTATTAATATCCCATTTTTCACCTTTAATTCCCATATTTTATCATTAATTCCCATGGAAAGCTTCCAACTCTTTTCCAAAACTGCAAATACAGCATTGCGGTTTTAAGCCCCCGCGCCACCATAATGTTTTCGGGTCACCTGTGAGACTGTAGATGTTTGCACTACATTAAAAAAAAAGAAATCCTTCAAGTACTCCTGAGATCTTGTGTTGTTAGGTGATGGTGTCATTGACCTTTTGAGAAGAGAAGGAGGAGGGAGCGAATGCCGGTATCGACAGCAACAGGGACAAACTTGAAGAACAACAGTGCCGCACGCTTTTCAACTCCAGTCTTCATCAGGGTGATAAAGACTGTAGTCAGAAGGTATGTGACAGGAAAAAGAAAAGGGTATATTCTGCTTCGTCACTACGAGTGTGTGACACGTTTCTTCTTCAAGTCCTTAACCTTTGAACACCAAATTCTTTTGAAATTTGTAGACATTACCTCAAGGCATTCCAAATATATCACTTTACGAAAAATGGGTCGTAGACAACCCAAAACCTGAATACATCCCGCCTTCAGCTTTCACCGGCACAGAGGCACAAAAAAGGTAAAAATTGCACAATTCCCTAGTCGTACTTGTGAAAAGTTTATAGAAAGTTTCTTCATCTTGACCAGAAACTTCCCTTTGCAACCCAAGAAAATAAGTGACTTTACTCTCCGCCTTTTCCAACAATCATCACAATGTAAAAAATATTAAAGAAGCAATATATTATGTTACTTTGCAGCTGAAAGGAGTGGCAACAAAAGTAATGAGTCTGACACCAATATGCTTAATTAAGTATGGTAAACTAATTTCGAGCATGCAGGATGACATTTCAGGTAGTACAAATGACGATAATCTAATTAAGTGCTGCACCTTGCTCGTCAGCCTCTTCATGTGTGTCATAAATTGCAGTCGTCTCGGCAGTAGAACCCTCTGGTGTCTGCTGAGCTCACAGTGTGTTGAACACAAGGTTACATCTCCTCTGCTGATGCGCCTCCACTCTTCCCCAGCCTCTCATATCCATCCATCTGTGCTCTTCCCTCCCTGACTTTGTCTTTCCTCCGAGTGTGTGTGATCCAGCCACATTGTGGTTTGAAGTGTTTCTGCTTCTAATGAGCCAATTGTTCTTGTGTTTTGTTCCCCTCCGGGAGTGTAGCTAACAATATTACGCTCACAACCATTTTAAAACATATTCACTGCATCAGGGAGGGATTGAGGCCAACAAAACAATAATGCCTTGGAGAATGTACAAAATGAAAAATGTGTTAATGACAGTCACGCTAGCTAAGTGACAGCACATTCTTTTCCTGTCAATTAGACCCTGGTTATTCAAAAGCAATTTGCAACTCCCCACAGAGTAAAATGTATGCCATCTTCCAGGCCGTCCTCTGTGATTGTGAAAGTGATGTATTCATTCCATTTCTCTGTGTGGGTCCTAGTTTGAGATGCAGAACTAATATCAAGGTTTCAGAGAAGCCGCAGCACTCTGCCTACATTGCAAGACTGCACAATTAATCTTAAAAAAGAAGAAAATTCCCACATCCATGTGATCTCCTTTCTCCCGCTCTCCTACTCCCCTAAACATGAACGTCACATGTTGACTACATTGCTGGAAAAATCTATCAATCGCAATTACACAGCGTAAAGTAAAAGAAGCTGGAGCTGACATTCAGAAATAGCCAGAGTACCCGGTTGCAGACAGAAGCGACACAAAAAAAGAAATAAAAGGAACAGCACTGAGGATGATCCCACTGGTGAGGACCAGACTGATGCTCTTACTAGGATCCGCTACAACTGTGGCATGTCAATGATTTTGGTCTTTTTTTTTTTATTGGCAACCCAGTGTCTTCCTCTTTGTTCATTAGCAGTGATGAGAAAAAAAACGATAAACACATCATTTTAGGGGTTTTTGAATGTTTTGAAGAAAATTGAAAAATTATTTTCCAACAGATGCTGACGTGTTTTTCAGCAAAAAGCAAATACTAAATAAACGTGTTCTTATACAGAGATTGCTGACATTGGTACATACCAGCTATCAACTACAATATCAGCATATTGGGTATTGGTAACGGGACTGGGGCCCGTACTTTTATTTCACCAGCCAGCTGGTAAAAGAGCACGCTATTCATGTGGAAAGTTTCCTTCTGCTCTGAACCTCTGAACTCCATTTCCTCCAGTAAGCAATGCGTCATCCACAGCTCCCGTGTCCCGCGCGGTGACAGACTGACACCGGTTTTCTTACCACCTGTCGGTCTCTTCCATTGCCAGCAATAAGCTAGATTTATCAAATACCTACCTCATGTTTACCATTTGATAGAGCAAAGTAGTTCCATTTAGCTGCACAGGTTTTTGTTGTGAACGTGACAACCATCTGCGCACGTAGCATTCTTTCAACAGGAGCTGAAGTACTTGTATTTTTCATGTATAAAGTGGAAGAACAATCAGGTCTGACCATGTTCCATGTAAACGCCATATCCCAAACATGATTAAACCAGAGTATAAACTGGAATACTGAAGTCCATGAAAACAGAGTCAATAACATAAATGTTTTACAGTGCATGGTCATCTCCTCCAAGTTCCCAGAGATCACAAATAATGTCAGCCAATCAAACTGAAGCGTAATATGTTAGCCTGAAGTCAAGCACGTTAGCATACATTAAATCATCTGTTATAGCTCGCTCCAAACCGCAAGCGTCTCTCGAATCTTGATTCACGTTTCTGAATGCAGGATGAGCAAGAATCATTCTGCATGAAAAGGGAAGTGTGTGTGACTCAAGTGCGCCCATGACTATGCACCAGGGTATGGATACAGCTGGCATTCAAGACCCTGATTAATTGCCATGGCATTTGGCTGTTCTTGCTAAATGCCATATCCCATGCCGAGTCCTTGGTTAATAGATGTCTGCCCGTAGCAGGGCTACAACCCATCTCTCCTTTCTTTTTTTGTCTCCCTCCATTTTCTCCTTTTTCTCTGGCTGCTCTTCCCCTCTTCTTCAGAAAAAAAAGTTATTTTTGCTTTATCAGCAAGCGTAGACACAAGTGACTGATGACGTGCTGCTCAGATGTCTTACTCTTGACTGTTTGTCCGGCACGGGTTCAACCCCTTCGATCCCTTGCAGCACCGGATCAAAGGGAGCCGGACGTTATATCTGCACCCGTCTACTCTTTAATTCACAGTAAATGGAATGATAAGAAGAGCTCTACCTTCATGTGTGGATATCCCCTAAGACCCAATTTCAGTTTGTCTCTATATCTCTAAGAGGAGGGGGGCTATGAAGAATTAGCTTTCGTCCTCGAGTGAATGAGTTTGCTCTATCTTAATGAGGTTTGCCATGTCAGAAGGAACAGTTCAGAGCCTGCATGCTAAACAGGCTGGAATTGGAATGGCTATTATTCCAATGCTGCCACACAGTTACTGTTATACAGAGTTTTATCTTGTCAATTCTAAAAGAGAATAAAAGACGAAGCAGAAAAGAAATCATCTATTTTTTTTTCTTTTTGGAAAACTAATTCCAGAATCTAATTAACTGAAGAAAAAAACATGTCATCAGTTTGGCTTAAAACATCAAATGTAGTTATGCAAATGGAGTCAGGGATTGTAGAATGTGATTTGACAGAATCTCATTGTGGATGGGTAGATAGAGAGATTACTCAGCCGTATCCGAGCAGAGGCAAACAGGAAGCAATGAGCCTGGTAATTTATTGTGTTGGTATTTTCTCTTGTTTGACTTCAGACAGTTCATTAAGGAGCGAGGTATCACACAGCCGGACAGAAAGACAGACTGGAGCGTTTCTTCTAATGGGGCCTCTTCTGCTCTGCCTGCATCAGCTCTTTTCTGCTGTTTGCTTGTGCCGCCTTAATCCCTGACTTTTTTTAATATGAGCTGCCAAATAAGACTTTACACAATTCATCATTTTACTCCATCACAAAGGGGGAGAAGGAGACTATTGCATCCTCCCACTTGTCGTTCGTCTGCTTACAGGGCGGTTTCGAGGTAGCCTTGGTGGGACAGTCAATGGGCTGAGATAAGCACTGGATGTCTGTCCAGCAGTTTTATTAGGACACATTGGTGTGGCAGTGTTGTGACAGTCTGATTTTCTGGTTGCTGTTGTTTTGTCCAAATGCTCTGAAAGTGCTGAACCCCAATAAAGAGTTCTCTCTATGGTCAGATAGATATACTCACACAATAAAGATTTAATTAATCTTAACTTCCGGGTTGGCCTACAACGACTGGAAGTTGGAAGTTTGAAAGGAAGGTTTCCCTTGACCAAAAGCCACCGCATTTTGGATTATTACTGAAGGTAACAAAAGCTTATGAGGTTTAAACATTTTGTTTATTATGATAATCCTCACAAATGAACACCGGTTTTATGAATTTTGAAGACGAAATGAATATTCCCCCAAATAAAATTCTATTATTATGAGTTATGTAACTACTTCCTGATTTTAAGTCTCCTTCCTTCACCAAAGATTCACAATGAGACAAAAAAATGTAGAGGAAACGTTACAGTGGTGTAAACTGGCACATGTCAGTACGACTCAAAGGGGCACAAGCATCCTTCAGCTCAGTTTGTCAAGTCATCAACTCAGCCTGGCACCTCAGTCTCTTCTAGCTGAAGCGTAGTAAGCTAGCAGGTTTCAAATAGCCCTAAAATTCAGCTACAATTGTAATGAATCTTTGGTGTGAACTTCCTCAACTACCAACGTAACACCGAAGTCTATTCCTTATCCTAAGCCTGCAAAGCTGCAGTCACAACCAAAAACTATAACTTGCAAACAAAATTCTCAGATTTTGGAAGTGTGAAAATAAACATGGTATGAGACCTCCCCCCCCCCCCCCCCCCCCCGACATTCAATTTCGATGTGTGTGTGTGAGATGGGTGGGCTGTTTACCCCTTAAACCCAGGCAGCTCCTTACTGCATGCCAGTGAGCGTGTGTTTGCAGACACGCAGGGCCATACAAAAAAGAAGCAAGGTCTGCTCTGGTACAAACAAGTAATTAATTATTGAGGACACCAAACACAACTGCTTGCTAATCTACATAGCCATTTAAAGCCCCTTGATTTATAATTCAGGCACTTTCGTCACTCCACTGAGGCTTGAGATTGGAAAGCTGCACTCGAGCATACTTTAAACTTCACGGGGGGGGGGTCGGTCTTTTCACTGAGGTTCCTGTATGATTGTGTGCATGCATAGTTACACTCGTACATGTGGTCATCATTATTGAAGGCAACTTATGCAGACAAACGATCATATAATTACTCTGAAATTCTCCATTCGAGAGTAATTTTACTCCTCAACGTAGTTGCCTCAACGCTGCAAACTGATTACAAATGCATTTGTGCTGAAAACACTAGGGTGCCTTGTTAGACAAACCCACAAGTGCTTCTTATTTAATATGTGTGGCAGATATTACACTGGGCGCTGTACATTAGGAATGCAAATAACGCAACGTCAAAGGGATTTAAGCTAATTAGCTGGAGATGTGATGCTCGCTTGGGCCCATAGCGGCTTGTCTTCTTCTTCAGGACTGCAGACCTCTCAGGGGGGACCGCTCTTTGATCTGTGGATCCCACGGTCTGCAAACGCTTTCTCAACCCCTGCAATGCCTGCTGTGCATGGACAGATGGGAATGAAGAGTGTGTGTGCACGTGTGTATGTGTGTGTAATCACATGTCTGTTCATTTTTTAAAAAAATTTTCTTTGGTGACTTGTTTATGTGTATTAACAAACACATTGAGTGGAATACATTTCAATGTGTGACCACGAGAAATGCCAAGATGCTTCATGACAGAGAACAAAAACTTACCCCGACAAACTGAATAGAATCCAGCCCATCATGAATTGATGCATTTTGCTCATGATTTGATTCAACTTCTCTCTGCAAGTGTGAGTTGGAAAATGTATTATTCTTTCAGCTATAGCCAGAAACTGGCCCAACGGCCCTGTTTGTTCCCTCATACATACATGGAGGATTATGAGTGAACAAAAAAGCAGGCAAAATTTGGTATTTTGATACATTTTTTAATAGATTTAGATCGACAAAAATCAAATAAGACTCAACTTTTCCTATCAGTGCAAGTGTTTCTACCCACTCTTGATGCTCAGTAGATTTATCCCCTCGAGACCTGACTACACCTCCCCCTGCTGGCTGATGATCAAACAACATGGGCTTCTTCAGTGAAACTGGCTGGGTTTCCCACTTCTAATTAATGAAACACCAGGTCCTAATAGGGTACACAAGAATTCAGTTTACTTCACTGTTTTAATCATCCAGAATGAAACTGCAGCTGCAGAGCAAAAAAATTATGAATTTAAAAATATGAGCTTCTTAGCTGAAAAGGGTTTTTTGCAGTTACAAATATACATCTTATAAGATTACTTATGTCTCTGCCCCCTTGCTTTCCTTTATCTGTCTTCGTCTCTACTCTTCTTTTCCTGCTCTCTTTCCCCCAAGGTCAAAGCAACGGCCGTTCCCATTGAGCCTGGATCTGCTCGAAATCCCTGCCTGTTAAAAGGAATGTTTTCGTGGCTGTTGTCACAAGATGTGCTTGGTCATTGGAGAATTATTGGGTGTAAATTAATTCAAGGAGTGTGGTACCAGACCTGCTCTACCATGTGATGAGAAAACTTTTGTTGTGATGAGCTATACAAATAAGCCTGACTTGACTTGACTGATTCTGTCACATATACGTTTAGGCAACAAGTCATAGGAACAAATTCAGTCACCAATACACAACTTGTTCATCAGAAGATTTAAGTGAAATTGGTATTTTAAAAAACAAAAAAGACAACAAGCTTATAATTGTCAGCTCCAGGGGGCAGAATGACCATGCGCACATGGAGAGGAAAACGCAAAGAAAAGTCAAATCACAAGCCCTTTTACACAGCCTCTTGAAGGTGGGAATGATGCCAAGTTAAGCTAACAGTGGTGGTATGGAGAGCACTTGCATTGACACTGGTGTAAAAGGGATAGCTGGAATAGCAGGACAGCATCACACAAGACACCGACACTGTTCTATTACACATCACACATCTGATTATGGAACACCTGAATGCTTGCAAAAATCACACTGCGTGGCTTTTTTTTCAGTGTAAACAAGCAAGGATGCAAAAGGCTGGAGTATTGTGTAGTGCGTTATGACAGAATCTCCATCAAAGGGGTTCTTAACTGGTAGCAGGTCAGAACTTGTTAAGCGTTTGAAAGACTTCTTCCGATCACCTTTACTGTCACATGTATATTTTTCAGCAGTATTTTTTCTCTGCCTATAACCTGTCCTCTACGGAGCAGTTGCCAGCCACATGCAGCACTCGGGGACCATCTTCAGATCTGTCAGCACCTCTGTCAGGAGCCCCAACAGGAGTGACTGACCTCACATACATGTCTTTTGATGGTGGGAGAAACTAATGTACCCAAAGTAAACCCATCCAGAGAGATCATGCAACTCCTCACAGAGATAAACTGGGACAGCAGGATATTGAACCCAGGACCTTCTTGCTATGAATTTTGGATGATAAAATGACAGCAAGTTGTACATGTATTTAATCACATAAACATGTATTTAATCACAGTCCTTTGCTCCATGAGCTGCAGTCCCACTCAAATGTGGATGGAGATACAAACCATTTGCTCTTTCAAAATAAGAAGCTTCAGCTGTGCTTACATTACCTTCCCCACATACCATACCCAGTTTGGGTCGTGGGGTCGTGTCGGTTTGGCCCTGTTTCCACTGGACCCAACATGTGTTGTTACTGTTACCATTTTGGTCCCTGCTCCGCTGAGGTTCCAAGTCCCGAGTGGGGACTAAAACATAATGTAAACACATAGCGGGACGTTGATTGGGATATTTAACCCCTTACATCGTCTACTTTGTATCAGCTTGGCCTCCACAGAATACAGGTTGATCGCTTTGTAAAGTCTTTTATACTTTGCTTGGGTGTTCTGTTTCACTGCTTGAAGCCTCGCCCCTCTGTCATCCCTTACTTTTAGTTTAATCAAAAACCACTGACCGAGCAACAGGCATAACGCTGCCGCCATGTCGTCCATTGTTGCTGTGTTCCACACAAATTATGTCTGGGAACTCTCGACCGGTGAGTCCACTCACGCTGACGTGGTACCCAGCGCTAGTCGAACCGACCCGACACGAGCCCAAGTGAGCCAGTGGAAACGTACCTAAAGTCAGCTCTGCACACCCAGACACAGTGATCAGCTCATCTCACTGATAAAAGGAGTGGCGAACTACAGCAGGATGTTAGTAACATTAGGATAGTGTTGATTGCTGATAGGCATCAAAATGTTATGCAGATTTGCTCCAAAAGTTAAATATTTTCAACGAATGTAATGGGCACATTATCACGTTGAAAGCTTGCATCAACTTCCGCTAAATCCTGTCTTTAAACTGCATTAGAATGCAATCTAGCCGCTCAATTGCATTTGATGTGAAGCCAAAACATGGAGTCTGAGGCAGCCGTGGGAAGTTCAGGTAGTTCAGTCACTGATGTTAAGCACTGCGGATCACAGGCAGCTTAAAAACTCTCAACTCATCATCTCTAAGTTACTGAAAAAGAATGAGGACAAAGCAAACATACTGTAGACCATCTCAGGATGGTGCTGCAGAAGAAACTGCACTCTGTAGTGCAATTAAGGAGGATAAAGTTTCTTTCACTTGAGCTCTGTTGGAGATTTGACATTTGGTTGCAGCTGTTTTTTTGACAGACTTTATTCAGACTTCTGTCTGTCTGTCTGAAAAAACATCACACTAAAAGCTTGGCAATTAAATTTGAAATCTCCAATAGAAAAAAACTTTGCTGAAGCCTCTTTTCTTTTTAATTGTCGCATTCAGACTTGTGGGACACTCATGAATGAATTATAACGTCACCCCAGGATATGGAACCAACTGCTGGAAAACGATGCTTGCTCATAACAACTTATTAACTATTTATATTTTCAATGGGAGTTCGTGGTGTGACGGAGACAGAATGGATGAAATAAACAAGTGGAAAATACATTAGACATGACAGGGCGATGTGTTGTGCGCAACATTTGTGCGCTGTAATGATGTCAGGGTATTCGACTAATTCATGTCTGGCATTCTGATGACCTCCTGCACCACAGGATCTTAGGAGCAGTGAGCACAGCTGTAGAATGTGATTGATTCAACAATTTGCATTTGTAATTGGCCAAGAAAACTGTCCTCTCGACATTCATTTAATCAGCTGATATTTGTGTGTGTCGGGGCCAGTTTTTTGGAGCCCATACAAGCTCAGCAGGAGGCTGTTGCCATGATATGGCTGTGTGCCCTTCTACTACTACTACTGTGCTATTTCAAGAACTGTACCATTTTCAGTCTTATTTCTGTCCATCCTGTTCCTGGGATTATTTCGTCTGGTTTTCTCTCTGTCTCCATAATGGTGTTGTGCCAATTCCATCTCGTGATTTAAGCTTTCATGTTACACGCGATGCACACGCCAAAGGACAATTTTGTGTCATTAATAAACGTTCGAAGTAATCATGTTTTATTATTTCTCAGCTTTATGCACAAAAAAGGATAAAGAATAGATCCTAGTTTGGCTTAAAGTTAATTCTTCATCAAGATTATACTACTTTGTTAGCTGTGACATTGTTACATATCAATCTTGTATTTAGAAACAGAAAACAGAGGTCAGTTGGTTGAGGACAGTCTTTACTTGATAATGTGAAAGTCAAGGTTAGAGAAAGGGATCAAACAGCTGTCTCTCATGCCAAAGATTCTGGCTATATATAGACTTCATCGGATTGAGTCATTGGCTGTGTTTGTTGATGTATCATATGCATTTGACTTTGGTGTATGCATCTCAGGCAATTTAAAAATGCAAATTTGTGTGATTTGTAAGCAAATTGAAGTGCGGAGCCCAGTGACAAAAACACACACAGTAATACACACATTGGTAGCCAGGGAATCACAGAATAGATGGAGGGCAGGGAGCAGGGGATCTGTGTGGCGGTGGAGGCAGCCCTTGTGGCCTTATATCAACAAGCCCAATCCAAGAGAATAATAGGAGGCATGCTCTCAAAGACAGAGAGCTGGCTAGGAGGAGGAGATGACAATAAGGGGGTCTGCCTCATTTGCTCCCCTCCTCATGCAGCCAGCTGACAGGGGATATTTTTATCAGCCTGGCACACAGTGCAGGAAGGGAACAAATTCATTTGTAACAGTAGACTCTCAGCTAAGGACAAGATCTCAGCAGGATAGAACATAACTGTCTCTCAGTTTTATCAGCATTGAAATCACTCATTCTTATTTATGTGACTGCTTCTGTACTATCATGCAAAGGTGGCATCCAAGGCCTCACCCGCTTTGTGTCCAATGAAGCAGAAAAAAGAAAACCAAAATGTGTTCCCCAAGGTCCCAACCCTGTCTGTGGAAACGTGTTCATCTTTATGCCTCTGCGCCAGCAGAAGCCGGGCCGGAGGCTTTATATTTTCAGGGCCATTCTTACACCCCATTTTCAGGAACACAATAGCTCTAACAAATTGACACTATTTAATCACATTGGCACAAATGTTCACTTGCATTCTAAGATTGATTATCGGTGTTGAAAGGTCAAATTTCAGTGTCACCATGAATACATGATCTGAAGGAGACCTCAAAGGTTTTCCAACAAATCTGCCACAAACATTCACTTGCGATCAATGATGATCTGGTTAGTTTTTGCTTACTATGACCAGAGTCAACAATCAACCTGTATCTACTTGGTGGAGGAAACAAAGCAATGACCTACTGTATATCCAAAAGGTCAAAGGTTAACTTTAATGCCTTGTCATAGTGTTCTGGAAAACATTTCCTTACATCTCAGTCACATTCTGAGAGAGTAATGACAGCTTCCATCCATCCATTCATTTTCTACTGCTTATCCTGTTAAGGGTCGCAGGGGGGCTGGAGCCTATCCCAGCAGCCTAGGGTTCACCCTAGACAGGTCATCAGTCCATCACAGGACCAACACATAGACAGACAACCATTCACACTCATAGCCACACCTACAGTCAATTTAGAGTATCAATCAGCCTTGTCCCCTCTTGATGTCTTTGGACTGTAGAAAGAAGCCGGAGTACCAGAAAGAACCCACACACGTACAGGGAGAACATGGAGACTCCACACAGAAGGATCCTGTGCTGGAGCAGGGATTTGAACCAGGAACCTCCTTGCTGTGAGGCAACAGTGCTGACCACTGCACCACCGTGCTGCCTCTCTTGGTTTTGTCTGGCTATTTCTCTTTCCTTGCTAACCTTCTGCAGAAATACCCCTATTACCCCTCCTGCATGTGGAAGCTATCAAACTGTAATGGTAGTTTACCCAGCGTACCCGTTTACATACACTGGTTTGATTGGGGGTACATCTGTTGATCTGTACTAAACCAAATTAGATGTCAGTGGGATGCCATGGCTTAAGAATGGCTGAGAGCAAGTGGCAGAGTTGGAGCATGAATAAACCATGGGCTTAAGTGGTGTCACTGGGCTACTGTGTTGGTATGTCGGCATTGCTCAGGAAAAACATTGCCGTCTCTGGGGCATTGTCTGTTGGAGAAGCTTGATGGTTCCTTTATGTAAGCACTCCTAGAGTCTCAGACATAATCTGATATGCATACAGGGCATACAGAGAACTAAGTAATTTTCCAGTTGTATATTTTGTTTTAAGATAATAATGGATTTGCTTGTTCTTGCTCTATACATAATTACAAAGGTCTCATTTTTGGCGTCACTTTACCAGGATTAATGTTGAATTCACCTGACATTGAAGAAGAAGTATAATTTCCTTTATCCTCATATGCCATGCAAATCCGTCACACTGAATAGTTTGTTTTGTATCTGCGAGGGATATTCATATCCAGAAAGCAGTATGGTTTCATCTCTTTGCAGTGACACAAATAATGTTGTGCACCAAGCTGACAGTTAGATGATCCATTACAGGCATCGTAATTGAAAACATTGAAAGGTGCGGGCAATTAATCTCCCTTTTTCACCCTGCTTCAAATTTCCATGGAGGAATACCTCAAAATGCAGACAACAGATAAGAGTGATATAGATTAGATGGCGTGGAAGGAGTGGCAAGGGTGTGCAGAGGTTCTCCATCACCAACCACTCTGGCTGTGACTGCATCTAAATAACCTGCAGAGAGGGATAAACAGGTGCATCCATCATGGGACCACTGGTGCGGACAGTGATGGATGCCACCACTGCTCCTCTCCCTCCTGGTCAGGGATTGGAATTGACACTGGCACTCAGGAGAAATACCTGGTTTAAACCAAGCAGGAAAACGCTTTAGTTGGGTGGTGATGGAAGGATTCAGGGCAGGCTCTGCTTCCACGCCTCTTGTCCCCTGTCTTCTGTCCCCTGGTCTCTTTGAGTTTGTTGGATTATCCATCTTGATAGATCCTGTTTGTTTTGTCAAAAAGGAAATTGGTTTTGTGGATTTGTGTGAGAGTGTGTGAAGTTGCCCATATGCCTTTTGTGTGCTTGTGTAAAATGAATGTGTGTCTCTGGTCTTTCCGAGTGCTCATGCAATGTTAGCCAAATCCCCTGTGCTGCCTGGACCCAGAGAGTGGCTCGCCTCAGAGGTGCCAGCCTGATAGATATGGTGTGTGTGCCAGGCTGTGCTTTCCCTCCCCACCCCAGCAGCATGAAGATTGATCCCTTGTTCCCTCCCATTCCTTTCTTTCTGTTTCACTCCACTATGTGCCTCTGTCTTTATGAGGCTGTGAATAGGTGAAACTCACAGGCTCCGACAGATGGCCGGAGCTGCCATGTTTCACTCTCTCTCACTTTCTCTCTCTCTCTTTCTCTCTCTAACACACACACACACACACACACACACACACACACACACACACACACACACACATGAATGAGATCCCATGGAGAAAGAGAGGGAGGAAAAACAGAAAGAGAAGAAACAGCAGGCAGGCAGGACTCCAGAAGACAACTAATGGAAACAGAGACAGCACATAGAGAGGAAGATGGAAAAGAAAAGTGAATGAGAGTATCACGAATATGCTATAAGAACATAGCAGCAGAGGGATAGAAATGCAGCTGAGGACAAAATTGAATTGTAGATTGAGGGAGCCTCTCTCCTCCCTCTTTCCCTCCCTCTTTTATTTATCTCATGTGAGACCACGCCTCCCTCCTTTCACTTGTCAGTGCATCTATAACAGTGAGCTGTCTGCACCGGGCTGCGTGGGGGGTGAGACAAGCTCCTCACTCTGCCCAGCACAGGGGACCGCTTCTGAATAGCCAAGACAGGACTAGATGGTTCTGGATCGGCCGGAAACAGGTGTGAATCATCTCTTTTTGTGTCTTTGTGATAGATTACAGACGGCAGCATGTGTATCCCTGAGTGTGTGATGGCTTGTTCCTGTACAGGACTTGCTTCCAGAGAAGCGTGTCTAGAAGGTACAGTGTTGGAGCTTTGCCCTAGTTTACACTTGAATGCTCTGATCCATTCTGTTCGCCTCTGAGATTTATGCATGGAGTCGCTAACGGCGGTGTTTATCAGGCTGGGAGAGATGAAACCTTTTCTTCATTCGACTCACCGGACTCTTCACAGAGTCTCTGGCTTTTCATCGGCAAGAGGTGCTGCTGTTTATGTGGTGGAACAAGTTGTTAGTGACCGGGCTGGATGCTGTTCTCATGTGTCTGTCTTTAAAGTAATGTTTCTACATACCGTGTGTTCTGCTTTTGGATAGTTACATTGAGAAGCCACTCAATTCAGTGAAACAAGTCAACTGAGCCTCCTCCGCTCTTAGATGTTAGATCCAATTTGTGAGTAGTTGCCTTTGTCTTCATATCTCACGGTCTGGTGTGTTTTGAAATACGGAACGTGCATTGTGTCTGATTTCCTTTACTCTGCCAAATATAACCAGGCGAGTTGGGAGCATGTGTGGCTGTGTAAATTTAGAGTAAACAGTGGAAAGATTCACTTCGGTAGGATTGGTCCACTTTGGGAATGTTTACCTTGGGGAATCTTTTTTAGAAAGCGGACGAGGTATCCACCACTCGACATTCATTCATTCAAGGGTCGCCATTACATCAGCCGCTGCCACTCCTACGGAATCCTCCTCGGCTGTAGTCTCTTTAGCTAGTCCCAGTAAATATACTCACTATCCATGTTTTGTCAATATCTTTATGGGTCAAAAGGCTGTGTCATCACTAAGTGGTGGTGGTGAAGAGTAGCAGAGTGGAGGGAGGGATCTGCCAGCACTGACCTACAGGCTGAAATATTTATGGTGGAGACAGCTGAACAGCACATGCTGTTTGTTGCAGTATGGGAGGATGGATGAACAAATGCAAGGATGGAGGGATGGATGGAAGTAAAGATCTCAGAGAGATACATTCTTTAAGCATTCATTATTTATCACAACGCACTCTGCCATGGAAGCTCTAACCCCCACATCAACTGGCCTCTTTTCTCACTGAGATGCCAGTGGACTGCCAGTGCAGGATGCTCATGCTAAGTCTACCTGTCAGCTAGTCCCCAGGCATGTTCCAACTGCATCCAAATAAACACGCGCACGCAATCGCCCTGATGTACAGAACATGTTTTTCAGATACATGTTGACACACACTAAGCTGTAATGGCATGGTTAAATTCATTGGTTTAGTGACAAGCACACACAAAATCACAGTCACTTATTCTCACTCTATTAAGCAGGTGCACTTGCATGAATTTGTGCCCATGATCATATCGTGCACATACACACACACACACACACACACACACACACACACACACACACACACACACACACACATTTTGTGTTTATTTGCTTGTGTTTTTCTCATTCTTGCTTTTTTCTTTCACATGAACACCTTACACAAATGACACACAATCAGTAGGAGTGGCGACCTTGAGACCTGTTGATGTTTTTTGCAGCAGTCGTGCTGTGAATACTTAAGAGGCCATGTGGGACTGCTGGTGAAAATGGAGCGCTTGACACGTGTTTGTAAAAATGGCTGGGAAAATGTGCTGGAGAGCTGGTGATGCAGTTGAAGGGAGACACCAGCATGAATATGTATTCTATGCTAATTCGGAGGCTGTTGACTCAAGCTGTTGATGAAAGCAGAGGACATGTTCTCCCATCACCACTCTCAGGAGGAAGTGCTATCCACAGATCTATTGTGGCTGGATGCTGCTGAATCCCTGGCCACAGGGGCACCACAGTGACAGGTGGCAGATATCAGTGACAGCAGCCAAGGTGACACCGCACGCTGGTCCCTGTGGGCCCACAGGCGGCTGGGGCAGCGCAATCGTCTGCTCATTTTTCTGCAGCCTTGACCTTTTGTGGTTTCACACAGTGAGGTCCTAAAGCAAATGTCTCTGATTAACTTCATTCAGCTCCTTGTTCCACCTGCTCAACTCCTGGCCTGTCTTTACGTTAACTTGTACATTCAAATACACCAGTTCCCCAGCTCCATCTATCCATCTTAATGTGCATTTTTAATTTAATCATTAGAAATGCCAAATTAGAGAGCCAAGAAATAACTAACACTGTTTCTCTTGACTGATGTGGAGATAATGAAAAAGAGAGGAAAGAATGATAAAATGAATTGAATACATGTTGAAGCTTTTTACTCTGAGACTATAGATGCCATTATGCCTCCTCCAGGAATCCAAAATTTAAGCAGGACTGCAGCTTTCAGGTCAGTGCCCCCATTTAAAATTAAAACAATGCAAAATGCCATCTTGGCTACAAGCAACAATTTAACATCATGTCAAACTGAAGTGCAAGATTGGCTAAGGAATCCTAGTCGTAGATGGTCAGATAGAATGCATCTCCATAGTTTTCAGATAAATGATGGAAACATGCCTGAAGTATTGTAAAATGTAGATGGGTTGCAGTCCTCCTTTAATGTCCCTGAAATGTTCCTGTTTCTGGTGCAGTAAAGAAGTCCTGTAAGGAAGCGACAGGCATCAGGAGATGAGTGCTGCTGCTTCTCTCAGCTCTAATGATGGAGCAGCAGAGGGGCTCTTTGACGACACCTCTCAAACACTCCTCTACCAACTGTGTATAGCAAGGAGAGAGCCTACGGCTGCTAACAATCTAAGAATAAATAAGGCAAAGCACGCTGGTCTGTTGTGTTTTATGTTTGCATGCTTGTGTGTGTGTGTGTGTGTGTGTGTGTGTGTGTGTGTGTGTGTGTGTGTGTGTGTGTGTGTGTGTGTGTGTGTGTGTGCGTATGTGTCGTACAAGTACACACCATATCTGCCCATGGTGTATACTTGATTTCCAGTGTGGACAGGAGATGTGTGAGTACTACCAGATTTCAATCTTTTTCCCTCTGTATGTCTGAGCTGCTGCAGCTGAGGTGCCCCACAGGGAACTGTAATTATACCCTGCTGGCCACAGAGTAGGGCTTCTCTGCTCTGTCTGTCCTGTCTCTGGAGAGACAGAGGGTCGAGGCCCCCTGTCACTTGCAAAATCAAACAGCAGAGATGTCAGTAAAACCCTGCTATATCACCAAATTTTATATTAAATCCATGCTCCAGTCTCCTTTAATCAGCTTTCAGATCCCTGGGTTATCTGTGGCCTTTTGCCACAGTTTTGTCACAGTAGTGAATAATTTATGACAGTATTAACTGCGGATGCTAAGAGCAGCGATTGGGAGATTTGGGAGTAGAGCCAAAATCTGGCTGCAGTTCAAAGCCATTTTCTACAACAGTTATTCAGCCTGATAAGACAAATCTCATTACCGTAGTTGTAATTATTATTATAATTATTTTCACTCGCATTACTCACCTTCTGAGTCTCTCATACATTGATTTACCTTTATATTCTTCCCGTCTCATATGCTTGTCTTTCTGTAATGAACGAGTATCGTCCAATGCCTACAAGTGACTCTGCTTTCAGTGAGGCCAGTGCTCATATCATGGCCATTACTAAGCAAAACAAACAAACAAACGGACACACCCCACTCCCCTAGTTTTTGGCAGTCAATCAATGTGAGCACTCAGATATCAGCAGACTAAGTGACCCATTGATGTTACAATTGAGTGAAAACAGGATGCAGGTGATGGGATGTTAGGACACATGAATCCATGGCAGCTACGTATCATCAACTTGCTAACTGAGTTTGTACAAAACATGAATCAAAATCATGTTTGGGCGATATTTTTCATCAGAAGAATGGGGAGTTCGTTGTCGTCATCACCCCTGTTTTCCTTGGGAATTTTCGTGTGTCTCATTATGTTGGTTCAAGACTTGACAACTTGCTTCGGTCTACTTCATTTCCCTGATTTGCTATACTCCAAGTCTACCCTTGATCTTCAATTCTGCATTATTCCCCTTTTCTCCATCACTGTATTTAGCCTGGTCACAACTTCAGCTAACCCAAACTCTCCCCCTCCCTTTTGCCTCTCCCTCAGGGTGTTGAAGTCATTGTATTCCCTAATAAGGTTTATGGAATTACAGAGCTCTGAAATTGGATTTCTCACTCCACCAAAGCAGTTGGACTAAAGGTTTTAGGCTGGGTGCGTTAGGGCACAACTGACCTGTGACTGAACTTTTTCTTTTTTTTCCTTTTTTCCAACCTTGAGATGGGCGGATCAATGTGTCCCACAGTCAGCTATCCTGTGTATTTAACCCAATTATGAAAGAGACAGGATTTCTGTTTCCTCTCATTGGTACACCCCTCCCAATGCCGTCATCATCCCACATTCCACTGGAACGACAGCTGGAGTGAAAGGATAGCAAGAAAGAGATGACAAAAGTGAAAAATGAGAAGAGAAAGCAACACAGACAGGCAGTGCTGCGATTGCAACATTAAGATGTTGGCAGGAAAGTGGTATTAACTCTTAATTGGAGAGGAGACAGTTTGGGGGTGAAGAATCAATAGGGGCAGCACAGGAGTTGCAGCCCACTGAAATCAATCTGCCTCCTGCCCACTGTTCAGAATGTAAACAATCAAAGGAAAGATGGCCTAGCTCCTGCTCATTTACCTTCTTAGTCAAACTTCATCAGGATCAGCCTGGACAGAGAAGATGGCTTCTTCCAGCTTATCACAGCACTACGTAGTGCTGTTGCAGAGGCTATTTCCGAGGGGTAGTGAAATTACAGGATGCTGGTAGCCTGGCTACAGACCCTGAATCTGAATTTTCAAACCTTTGAAAAGCCATTCATTGTCTGGAAAGGCTCTCGTCTGGAGCGTTGTCCCCATAGCAATTGCAATTTCAGGTTGCCAATCAACATCTTTGAATGCGATGTTGTTCACTCAGGGCAAAAGACTCTAAACAGTAATAACAGTGCCACAGCAGTGAAGTTAGTGGACAGAATCGACGTTGCAGTTGTAGCTGTTTTGAAAAGTCTCCCAGGAATAACTGCTGTAAAAACACAACAACATTGTGCCTTGAGGGCATTTCTTCAAGGGTGAGACATCTGTGTTCCCCCCACCAGATTTTGGAAAAGTCTAATATAAAATCAAAAAAGTGCAGCTTAGAGTTTTGTATTCTCCTGGTGCTTTCTCTCTCTCTCTCTCTCTCTCTCTCTCTCTCTCTCTCTCTCTCTCTCTCTCTCTCTCAGAAAGAAAACGGTAAATGCAAACCACACAAATACTCTCTGGTTACAACTCTCCACTCAGGAACCAAATCTTTCAATGAAAAGAAAGGGATTCACAGCAAATCCGGAAAAAAACAATGCTTGCTTGCTACCAGTGATGCATGCTAATTCTAACAGTATGTGCTTGTTGGGGGCGCCTGCTAAATTAAGTTTTGATTTCTCCCCAAAACAAATCACATCATGTCTCGTGTTTAACCACGACTGAAGAAATCTGAGCTGGTGGCAGATTTCTGGATTATTTGGAGTCTCTTCAGTAATGCCCAGTTGGAAACTGACTGCAATGGAAGGTCTGCTGCTAGAATGCTGGTCAGACTGCAGAATGAGGTGAGACAAAATGAAATTCAGTTTCAGTGTCAGGTGAGGATGCTGGCACACTCTAATTTTAGAATTAGCAGAGTGTTGCACTGCCATAACAGGATTTGAAGACGAGAGATTTGGGTTTCCATCAATGCATTTTGATGCCCATTTGGATTTATCATATTAGAAAAAGTTGATGGAAAAAAGCTAATTCAAGAAAACATGCTCAAGTTTGAAAAAAAATGTTTACACTCACTTGAGGAGGTTTCTGCCCATTTCGAAAAAGAGTAAACAGCCAAAAGGAAGATGGAAATGCCTTGACGTTCCCAAGCTGTTTATGCTGCTGTAATTTTCACGGATATTCCAAACTTGCTCTTCCTCTCTGGATAGCGGCGACACGCCCAACATGAGCTAATACTTAAAAAACAATGACAACTTATCCAACTGAAAGCAATTCCAAAGGTACTCACTCCATTTTTAGCCGATGCGTCTTCCTCTGCTGCTCTGTTGTTTCAGCCACAGCTGTTATAACATCACCTATATCACCATCTTACATAGCTCATTAACACACCTCATGCACGTATGCATTTTTTTGTGAAACATCCACAATTCTCTTGAAATTCGCTTGACAACTAAATGGAAACAAAGACGCAAAAAGACAAATTTTATCATCTACAATGTTTGAAACATTTTTAATGAGTTACTGTTGCACGGACAGCGCTTTTTTCTGCCTATTTCTCAACCATAGAAATTCCTGGTATTGCTATGCATGCTGTGCTCTACCTAACGCCAGTGTTTCTCATTCCAATTCAAACAGAGGATTTAGCATCACACTGGCTGTAAGGCTCATGTCTTTGTCTTTAGTTTTTTTTAGTTTTTAGCTTTCATTACAAGCTAGCACGAGTCTCAAACTCCATCAGCTCAACTGACAAAATGCAGAGGCAGATGTTGAGAGTTAAGAGGAGTCAAAATGGCGCTCCCTTTAACAAGACAGTGTACCATCAACATGATATTATTTTTCCCTTGAATGCTACATAATGTTGCTTTAATGCTGGAAGGAAAAGCCTTTTTGGTGAAACTCTGCCAAAAACAAAAGATTATTGTAACTAATAAAGCATGATTCATCAACACAGGGGCGCTTTATGGAAAGATATATCAAATGAAATGAACCCCTGGTGTATTTTTATTCTGTTACTAAAAATATTCACTTTCTCCTCATTTTCCTCTTCGCCTGGATAATAGCCATCTTTCTGGCCTGTCAATTTTTGATGCATCATCCTCTTTTTCACATCAAGGACAAGGCCAGGTGCAGCATTTTCTCTCAGTTGCCACGCTTGTCACAGCTCCCTGTCACCTGCAGTCTGTTTCCAGTCCCCTCCCTTCCTCCTCTCCACCTCTGCTTAATATTAAATCTGTCACTTCTTTATTTTAGTGAGACAAAAGGAAAGTAAATCACGTTGTCATTTGTAGCCTAGCGAGTCGGCAGACTGCCACAACTTTATGAGGATCTTTGGCCAAATAAAATCCTGTGAATGATGTGATGTGGCATTTTATTATTGCAAAATTGAAAGTGCTTGTTGTTGTTGTGTGCCTGGCTTCACACAACTAGATCTAAAACATATCTAGAGTAAGCTTCACAGTTCAAAGCAAGCACTGACAGAGGTCATAGGCCTGTTTGGTATTTCTTCAGATGGATAGGCAGACAGATTGACAGGCACAGTTGTCCAGTCTCACCTCTCTTTTGATGCCCAGGAGTGGTTGGCAGGGCTGGCCTGGACTGAGAGCAGCTGAGATCAGAGACGTGCCTTGGCAGCGATAAGCATGTGGCTTATTGGCTTCTCCAGCATATACTTAGCCTTGCTGCACATACCACATGGACACAGGTGTATACAGCACCACATTGTTGTGTGCAAAACACTTCACTAAACACAACACAGATAAAGGCTCAAAAGCACTTTATGTTGATATTAAAATTGGTTTGTCTCTGCTTGGAAGTTGGACTCTGCCACGTGTCCAAGCAGAGTGAGGATCAGACAGCTGTACTTCTCAACACGTCTTCACAGGCAGACATAGAACAAGGCCTCGTAGATTACTAGATTGCAACTGGAGGCTGTTGGAGACATGGAGACTGTGGTTGGCAGCTTGATGGAAGAGTTGGTATTCCTCAGATCCCTCTGGCAGCCAGTTTAAAGCAGTATAAGGATTTACTCTTCTGCCTGACTGAACGTGAGCTTTGCTTGCATAGTTTAACACACAGGACCTGATTATTATTGAAAAAGTCAGGGAGTGTGAGAGAAATTTCTGTAAAAAATTTGTTTACTTATTACTTCTGGTTAAATGAGACTACAGCAACACAACATCAGTCAAACATGATATAGTGTGTGTTTAAGATACAGTGTGTGTGCATTGACTTGCTATATTCAATTTACTCAGTGTGGTTCCTCTTTTTTTAACCCTCTACACTCAAAGGGCAGGTTTTGTCCCACGAGCCAATCATGTGAAACCTATACTTCCATCTAGAAATCAAATCCTTCAAGTGTCATTTAAAGTCTTTCCAAAAATATGTTTTCACCAACGAGAGCTTGTAGACCGACAATAACACGACAAATATTCATTGAAATTTTACTTGAGTTAAGGTGTAATAATATTTATAACACATTTGGGTACTGGGGAAAAAATGTATGCGTTGACCCCATTTTATTGTTTATTATTCATTTATTACTATTCTTTAAAGCATTATAACTGAATTAAATTGCAGAAAAAATTTTTTCCTACTTCTAGCTGCGATTGTGCAATTTCCACAGAGGTGTGGAACTTTGTACTACAGTAAAAAATGAGCCCACCGTGAGTAAAAATATTACAGCAACAACAAAAAGAGCCTCAAAAGTGCCTGGGTTAAAAATGTTTGACCATGCGTGAGTGAGAGAAGTTGCATCTGGACTCACGTTATCTTATGGCAGCTGTTGGGGAGGACAGAGACAACACGGGCTGGCATCCGACACCAACGAGCCAGAATGAGATTCACATATTGATTTTTTTTTTCTTGCCAAAAACAAGAGGAGTAGGTGAAGAGATACTGCAGTCTGGCTCCATGTGAGCCCCTGAGTTTAAGTTGCATGAATTTCAATTCTTCATCCACTTTGGACTTTTATTGACAGTTTGATTACAGAACTTGGCGGTCAGACGCTGGTTTCTTTGGGAGCGAAGGGCATCAGGAGCAGCTTGTTTAGAAAGTCAGGTAAGGCTTCTCACCTCCAAAGCCCCTTACACACGCAAAAGTAGAAGTGCGTGTGCACCTGAACGGGGAGAAATGCTGGCTGCTGGGAGTGGGGGCAGGATACCCGTAGGATAGACAATTCTGTACTGTTGAATGAGTTCTAAATCACTTTTGTAGTCTTTCTGAAAGTGTGTACTACTGGCCTCTTGAAAAACAATATTGTTCTTTGAGGTAAGAAATGTACCATTGAGGGAATAGTCTTCAAAAGTGCACCTGTACTTACACAACTGTTCTTATCTCATATTCTTGTCTCATACCTCCATTTTTGATCGAATACACACTGGATATGGCTTGAATTATAATCCAAAAATGGGAACAATTTGTGTGCAAAACACATGGTATGCACATTCAAGCCGATGTGAAATGTCCCATATTCCAGACTGTTTGGGTTTGTTTTAGCTGTGGCAGTCAGTGCTGTGCAGATGGAATGATGGAGTTATCTAGTTGTGTTGAAGATGTGATAATTAAAGACTTTTTGGTTCACCTGTTAATAAAATGGAGTCATGAGCAGGGAACATTTCTTAACGATTGTAATAATATGGAATATAATCTGACTCTAAACACCCTGTGACTATAACACAGGTCAGTCGGCTGGCAAGGTTAATAAGCTGCTCACCCATTTTGTTATTTGTTATTCTGTTGTTTGACATCCATGTAAACACAAAAACACTGGCAACTGGAAATATCAGCACACGAGCGCGTTGATGTGTAAAGGATTCTGTCAGGCACTCATTTTAAAAATATTTATGGATGAATTTCATCATAAACATCCACATTTGTTTTTTATTATACAGCAAGTAATTATGATTGTATTGTATTGTGATTGTGATTAATTTGTCATCAATTTTGTTTATATAAATTGCAAAAAGGCTATCTCATGACATGTTATAATGAGAGAAGGTCAAGAATCACACATCACAAACTGATGGACCCAACAATTCCCAAGAGCAAGTGCTTGGTGACAGCAGTGACGAAAAGCTGCCTTTAAGATCAAGCAGATTCGGGCTCTATGTTGGCGGCCATCTGCATCGACCAGTGGAGTTAAAAACTGAAACACTGAAACAGACCGTTAAGATAAATTAGAACACATGTATTTAATGACCTGTGTGACTTTTTTGTGAATCTTTAGTCTGAAAGTTCAGTCTTGGTGCGTCAGTGGTATTTCCACTCACCTTTTCACACACACAAACACGGATTGGCTTGCATCCACTGTGTTGATCCATGATTTGCTCTGCTGTTACTGTAAGGTTGTTTATTTATACTCCACGTGTTTACACACTGATGTGGGTCATCGAGTGCAAGGCTGTGTCTGCATGTTTCATCATTAAATTAGTGTGTGACGCGTATGTGATCCCTGCCCCATCCTTCGCAGTCTGCTGCTGGCCTGTCATTCATCAAGTGAGAACGATGAAACATACATGGATACCACTCCCTCCTATACAGAGGAAATACACCTGGACAATATGGATTCTTCAACCTGTGTCGGAAAAAAATAACTCCGTTGGCAACTCTTAATGTGAACACATGTGAAGCGTAAATGCGTAAAATCATTTTCGGTGGTGACTCATACATCATGCTGCTTCAGTCAGTCTGGAATATCACGGCCGCTCAATCCGGCCGACACTGATTAGCTTTTCGTTCTACGCAAATTAGAGAGTTGATTGTCGGCGCCAGTGAGAGAGAATATAAAATCATGCAGCTGTGGGTGTCGAGGTTGTATTATGGTCACAGCCGATGCCCCCAAAGTAGCTGTCAGGAAGTGAAGTAATTAAAGGGGAAAAGAGTCAAAGAAGCTGTGTTTGGATTTCCAAAGAGGGGAATGTTTTGAGCACACGCTAGGCCTCATTTATGAAATGTTCTGATGCACTACAATAGACCTAACTAACACCCAGGCTTGCAAAGACAACGTTAAAAGATGTAATAAATGGTCAGATTACCCTCCTTTGCTTCCTGTGTGTAAGACTTAATTGAGGGCTGAAAAATAATCAGATCGTGTGAAAGAGCAAATTTTTGCATTTCACTTACTACTTGGACCCTTTTTTTTTCTTCTTTTTTTTACTGCTAACATACTTGAACTGATATGAGCAGAGTGGCTCTGTGTGAACAGCTGGCTACCAGCATAAGAAACAGCCCTCTGCACATTTGGGCATGTTGTGGTCACAGCTGTGCACAGCGGAATTACAATCCCAGGCAGAAGCTCCATTAATATCGGATTTCTGATGAAGAAATAACTCCTTAATATAACTGGGATGGTTTACTGTTTTGTTTGTTGAAAAAATACGCCCGGCTACATGACGTTTCCTGGCTGAGCATTTGAGGGAGCTGTTCTTTGATTTTCCTCCCTGTCTCAGTGACACTAGCAGAAGCAGACCAGTGAATGATGTGCCTTTGGTAAGCTATTCTGTTTGAGGACTGATCTCCACTTCAAAACCCCAGCGTGAGGACAGCACTCACCTCTCTTTCTTCTGTTCTTGCTGGCAGAGGAGGCCTTCAGCAGTAAAGGATAAAGACCAAAAGTCTTCCAAGAGAAACTCTTCAAAGGCACAGTTCATCTGGCAAGTAAAGACCTCATCAATTCACTTTTCCCCTCTAACATCACTATCCCTTCCACAGAGCTGTGGTTGTTTATGAGCATCATTCTATTTCGACTCCATTTTTTTTGCAAGGGGTTGCGTAAGATGCTTCTGATATCTAGTGAGTGACAAGGGGTTATTTTTCTTTGGGGGGATTTGCCTGTTTTTGGTGACAATTTCTCACATCGTCCCCCAGGGTATGCGAAGCACATAGTCAGGCTCTGCGACCTGTCCCCTTTCCTCACTTTCATTTTCCACATCAGCAAGAAGGAAACTGCCAGCTCGCCGCTGTGCCCCTGCCCGCCTTCTGCCCACTGACTAAAAGTCAAATATTAAGGGGGTCTGTTTTGAGCTCAGCCTAATTGATTCCTTCCGCCGGGTGCACACATAATGGGCTGACAGCAGGCGATACCAGGCTTTGTCAACATTGGGCATGGTGCCTGACACTCAGGACGGCACCCCAAGAAAACCCCCTATGAGTGTGCCAACCTGAGGCACCACACACAGAGAAGCCACTTGGCAAGCTTCATAGTAACAACACAGAAGCAGCTCATTGTTTCGCTGCGTGTCATGTCCTATTGGCTGGCTGGAAGTTGAGTCTATTTGTAAGGAAGTGGCTGGCTAGAAAGAGTGTGTGTATGTGTGTCATACATTGTCACACTTGGGGAAAAAAATCTCTTTGGACCGCTTGCATAACTGCTCGACTAACTTTCTAGAGCAACGGTCCTGAAAGAATGTTTCATGTGAATTCCACAGATGACCCTTTTCTCCCACACTCACCAGCTTTCCTGCTGCTAAGATAATTGCTTTAATAGTTTTTTTTATCACTGGTGTGTGTAACAAGGAGCTTCCCAAACACAGGATGTCATCGCTGTCTCTCCTGTGGAAAATGCAAGACAGCTGGTGGAGATTCTGATTAAAGCCCCTTATTTGTCGCTGACAGTGTTTTACCCGCCCTTAAATACGATGTTGGGATAATTAATTGAGCAGTGAAATGGTGTCCCTCTATTTTCTGCTCACCCTAAGAATTTATAGGCCATTTTATGTGCATCTTGAATTGGCTTTGCTCCCCATTTATTTTTAATGCTCCTCTATTGCTAAATCAGAAGAGGGCACAACCAGTCATGTTATAAGATGTTCATTAAGGGTAGACATTCATCAGCAACAATTTTCTCATGAATCTAATTGACCTTTGATCAGTGTGATCCACAGGAAAGGGTTAAAGGTGCAGTCCTATAGGATGCTAGGAAGAGGGAGGTGTGTACAGTTGAGGTCAGCGAGCTGGCCAATGGGCGCAGTAGTTACTGTTTTAGGGCCATGCTTCACACTCTGACTCCCTAATTATGACACAAGGGTGATAAACATGATCGAGCTGATTCTTATTCATATTTAATAGAGGAGGAGAGAGAGCGCAAATACAGGCAGAAGGCGATAGAGAGTGGGTTGCTGTCGGGTGTGTGAGGAGAACGTTTTGAAGAGGATATAATCACAACATGTACATTTTCCACCCATGCAAATCCACAGCATTTTGCACTTGAATGTTTTCACATCTCATTTCAGTGTGACCAATCAGCTGCACACTCAATGAACAGTCTCGCAACTGCTTCACTAGTCAAGGCCCTGAGAGGTAATCACACTGTCCTCTCCCCCAGGGAACTGAACAGCCGTTTCATTTCTACCTTCCATCTTCTTCCTTTTTTGCCTGAGACCCCAGGTGGGGGTCTAGGATCTGATTGGTGGGGGTCATGATGATAACCACAGGAGGGGCGACAGTTGGCTGCCTCTCTGATGGAGGGCTAAAAGGAGGCTCAATCCAGTTCGAAAGACCACTGCTGTGACCTTGACCTGAGTCTTTGCAGGGGGGCAGGCGGAAAGGAGGAGGAGGAGGACTGGGAAGGTGAAGTCATTAATACAGGCTGATAGGCAGGTGGTTTATCCTTGTCGTTCTCTCTCTCTTCATTTGCAGGCTTGTGTAGTCAAGTTAGGAACCTTTCAAGCCGCTAAAATAAGTAAATCCGTATATTTCGATTTTTCCCTCCTCTGTGAGTGAGTTCGATAGTTTAACTGTGTATGCGTTCAGGGGTCTAGTGACTGCATCACACTTTAATATAGCTTTTCAAATATATCTGGGGAAGTATGACTTCTCTCACAACATAATAGTTCCATTTCCAAATGTATACAAACTGAGGGGTTTTACCTATTGATATACACACTGCTACTACATGATACATGCCCTGGACAATTTTTAGGTACGTTGATCAGGCATCAAGGGATTTGAGCTTATTTGCTTACCGTTTCAGGCACTTCTGCTCTTGGTCCCACATACGTAAGCAGTTGGAGCTCCACTGTCAAAAATAGACATGGAGCTTGTCTTTCCACAAATTCCACCCATCAAGCAGCACTCTAAGCCCAGGTCATTTATGTGGACTCGCAGCACAACAAAACAGTTACAGAAAATGTTACAGAGAAAATTGCAGCAATGTGAACTGGTAGTTACAAGCAGTGTCATGGAATCTCCAAAGATTCGCCATGTCAGATCTCCAAGTGCATTTTTAGGAGGTTTTCATTCATCTGAACAAAGCCTAACATTGTTGAGTTGGTGTTGATTTAGAAAAACACGTCTGGAGGGAAAGATCATAATCTTTCACAACCAGAGAGAAATAACAACCAGAGAAACACAGATGCTGCCTTCTGCTGTACTGTTATTGTTTACCCAGTGCGTTCATGATGTTGATGGGACGCACCAGAAAAATGAGAGGATACTTGACTGCTAACAATGGGGAAGTGGTCAATCGACTTTCTTTTTAGCAGATTTATGTGGGGCCGGGTTTAAAAAGCCTGCAAGTGCGTGGATATATAAAGTGGCATGATATTATTAGAGTAATAGAATAATTTATAATGGTTTTATTTTCAGAGTCAATGATTTATTTTAGTGCTAATTTTGTAGGCAATGGTAATTTGTGGTTACTGCTGATACTAAGTTATACTGACAGGTATTTTAATATTTTACTGCTTTAACATTTAAGTATGACCTGATAATGACATTGGCGCCTGCTGACAGCTGAATGCTCCAACACAGCGTTAAAGCAAATCTTTTTCCTGTTGAATATTTTAGTTACAAATAAACTTTTGTTTGCTGTTTAAAAATACTCCTAAAAGTTTGTTATTATTTATGCTCAACTGAAATATGAATATCAAGCGCTGAAATTTATTCAGACATCTTTCTTTGTAGCATGCCTGGAGACTGTGTGTGTGTGTGTGTGTGTGTGTGTGTGTGTGTGTGTGTGTGTGAGAGAGAGAGAGAGAGAGAGAGAGAGAGAGAGAGAGAGAGAGAGAGAGAGAGAGAGTCAAAGGAAGGCCAGGCCTTCAGGGAGAACCAATAAGCCTCATGTGAAAGGAGGCCGACCACCACCTGATCAATCTGAGCCCTCATTAAAAGGCTGCCAAGGCCTTTGCAACCCAATACAATATCAATACTGTAGCACCTCAGAGAGTCCTCCAGAGCTATTAGGCAAGCCGCTGGCAGCTTTACTGTCATTACTGAGCAGGCAACATGCCAGGCACCCCCTTAGTGGGCCACTTAGGCTACCCCCGTGGTCCCAAACACAGGTCAGGACAGACAGATGGGCTGTCTGGGCAGCTGTCCCACGATCAGGCAGAGGGAGATGGATACTGACCTGTAGAAGAGGAGACAGCCATACACTCTTCCACAATGTGGAGGGGTGATGTGGGAAGTGTGTGCACTGAATGTGTGTATGTTGACTGTGTGTGTACGTGTTTGTGTGTTGACTCTATGCAATTAAACCCCACTGTGGTTTCATGTGAAGTATATTTATTTGCTGTTGGTATTTTCTATTCATGATCAACCAGACTGTCACACATTTATGTTTGAAATGAACAAAATGGCTCCCAACAATCCTCATTCACATATTCACATCCACATACTGACAGTGCTCGTCAAGAGCAAGTAGGGGCTACAGAGTCTTGCTCAAGGATGCTTCCATGCAGTGTGTGCAGAAGCTGGGGATCAGACAGCCACTCTTCCTCCTGAGCTGCACCACCTTCCAAAAAAGACTTCCACTGAACTCTGTAGGTGTTGCTTCAAATTTTAAGAACCCTGCCCAGGGTTCTGGCACATGTCCTATGATTCCTGCTGGGAAAACCACCAGGACTGAATAGTGCTCTGTGGCAATTTCTGAGTAGAGCAAATGGAGGGACTATAAGTGGCCATACACAGAAGGCCTATGTAATTCAGACCATTGTGCCGAGGTCTCCCCTCCGTGCTCCAGTCTTAACCCCCTGTGTGGTTCCGATAGGGGAGGGAGGGATCAGTGTGTGCATCTCTAAACCCTCAGTAATCCCATGACAAAAGACCCCACAGAAAGCCAGCTAGCAAACGTGGGGGGTTACAACAGCGAAGGGGAGGAGTGCAGAAGCGAAGAAGTGGTTGTCCCTCACCAATCCCCAAGGGTATGCTTAACATGAGATAAGATGACGCTCTGAGCACCCACAGACCCCTGTCACCTACTAAAATGGTAAAACATCTCACTGCTGTGTAGGGCCGGCTTCTTTGAGTAGTCGAGTACCATTGTTTTAGTGGAGTGCCAGAACCCTGAGGCTGTAAGAGTGATCACTCTCTCGTAGCGGAACTGTAACTTCCAGCCAGCATATTGATTTGATATGTGATTTGGTAAGCGGCAGCTGTTTACTGAAAGATGAAACCAATATTGTCTGTAATCATCATTAAGTCAGAGCCATTCGGAGCACTCCCCTCTGAGGTGATAACTGGAGAGAAATGACACATAATTAAAACACATCAAATGCTGCTGCTGAAAGCATGCAGGTCCTGTGTAACATGATCTAATTGTGAAGCTTATGAATAAGAGAAGACAGCATTGTTTAGAGAGATAATTGTATTATCCCAAGCAAATCCCAATAGTATTCATCTCCTCAGGCTTTCCCTGATCATATTGTGTATCATGTCTGACTTCTCATCAGTGCTGCACTCATGCAATGCAATGTCATATAGAAGTCATTCGGCTGCACTGGGGTCTCGGTGAGGTAGTTATGTCAGTGGAACAATGAGCCCCGGCTGATTTGTCTGTAATCCATTTAGCTGAGATGTGACACACTGTAGGGGGGCTTTGCCTCTGGTCAGTAAGTGCCAATAAGAAACAGCCATCACTCAGTGGGCTGCCTTGTCCACCAGCTTGCTCACTTGTTTCAGCTGTCAACCCCTGTCTCAAAGGAGCTGGTGATTGTGCCGCTCTCTCAGACGCACCACAAATGGCTTTCCCATCCAAACCTCAATGGGACAGGAAAGGCAGGGACACTAGAGGACTGCAAAGCAGGCGCATTTCCCTTCGACATCTGAAAACCCCATCTGAAGTAAAAACAGCTTGGTATTTACAAAACACCATTGACAGTTGCTCATTCTCTCAGTCTTAAACCCCTAGAGGTGGGGCTGCGGGGGGGGGAGGGGGGGGACCCAAGTCAGGGACAATCGGGACTCTGTTTGTGTTTTCTCTAACACCTCTGTGTTCTCTTTGGGCTCTCTTGGAGCGTACCACAGGGGTGTAGAGAAGGGGGGTAAATGTTGTGACCCTGCCGTAGACCCTGACTGAAGCCCCCTTCAAAAAACCTGCAGACCACCACGCTAGCCCTAAATGCCATACGGTTGTTGCTGGAAACGGAGAGGAAAAAGGAGGCAGACATGTGTGAATCAAAACTGGCAGTTGAATTCAGTCTACGACCGTCATCACGGCAGCAGGTTTGGATGTTATTTGTGATGTGGCTGCAATCCAAGCTCGTTATGATGAACACTGTCTCTGGGTGAATTTGTTAAACCCGGAGGAGACAAAACAGCATCAGAGATGTCCCCCTGCCGCTGCCAGGGCCGAACAATGTCAAAACAATTCAACACTGTTCATTTCCTCCAGATTCAGAGATAATTAGCTGAACTGTTGTTCTCTCCTTTTATGTACTCTTGTCAGAGAGCAATTTGAAGTCTTATACACAAAGTGTGAGTGTGTGTCTTTCGGCCTGTGTGTGTGTGTGTGTGTGTGTGTGTGTGTGTGTGTGTGTGTGTGTGTGTGTGTGTGGTGTACATTTATAGTCTACAGAGCAGACCCAGGGAATCTGTCACAGCTCTTTGTTCTCCAATGAGAACACATCATGACTGGTTCTTTCTGTTTGAACTGACACACACCATCATACATTCGTTCCCTTCCTCCCATCTGTCTCTCCCTTGCTTTCACTTTTTTCCAGCAAACTATTCACCCAGAATCCCATCTTCTTCTTTTGCGTTAAAACCATTTAAAACATAATGGGCCCGACGGATCGCAGTATAGCAGGGATGGAGCTGAAACACACATGCATGATTATTTCTTTCATTTTCTGTCCCTGGGTGTGGTCTAAGCTCTTTCACTGTGTGGAAGGCGAACAAAATATGGCAGTAGACATCCAAGGATACTATCAATGTGGTTCCATGACTCCATTATCTCTAGCGCTCACTTACAGGGTGGCAGGGCGGGACACTTGGTGAGAGGCAGCGTACAGGTCGCTAGTCAGTGCATTTTACATGACATCATGACATTAGAAAACATTGAATTATTATGTTAGTCCAACTAAATCTAGACATTGAAAATATTCGTAAATGTCGGGGGGGGGGGGGGGTTGATGGCCACTAAAGTAAAAATCCTGAGCAAAGACCTTATTCTGTCTCAGCCTAAAGGGTCATCATCTGTAATATTCTATGAATCTAATTCCACCATTCTAAAGGCATGCTGCTGTCGATCGCATTCAATGTGATGAAAAAATATGAACTGGTCTGAGTGTCATGGGGTGTAAGGGAGCATACCGCCACCACCTATCTCACTGGAGATGGACAGACGTAACACAATTCTTCCCTGCTCATGTATAATGGAACAGCAGTAATCCAATTAAAAGGGATAATCGAGCTATAGCTGTTGCCTGACATGACTATGCATGTAAACATGCTTTATGTTTGTATTTATGAATTATTCATTGATTAGTATGGGTTTTTTTTCCTGTGAATGAATATTAGTTGCATAATTCTAGTCACTCAAAGGAGGGCTAGGAATTTAATATAAACATTACACTTGCGTGTGTTTGCAGTTTCACCTCTTTTCTCAGGGCTACAGAGTCACTGCAGGATTAATGTTCTGTTGAGTACCATATTTACTCCCATTCATATTTCACTGCTGCAGCAGCACATTGCACACAGCATTAAAGTTCGGGAAGAATGTTTTGTGTAAGAAAAAAAAATGCACTCACACATACATCAATGTAAGGACAAACAGTTAAACAGTAAATGCAGAAACTGTTATTTCACACTTGAGTCTCCTCGTGCAGCAGAAACCTCATTTTCTCACTTTTAAAGTCAAACCATTGCTCTTTTGTGTCTGCGTATTCAAACAGAAAATTGCTGCGCAGGTTCTGACTGTCATCCTAAAATGTCTGCAGAGTGCCAAGCTTATCGAAACCTGAGGGAAATCTAAATTAAATCTTCCCGGTGAATGGGATCAGCCTGCGCATTATCTCTTGTCATTCTCAACGATTAAAGTTAGTTATTAGAAAGTACAGGCACATTTCTCCAAAGAATGACCAGGCGCTATTTTAAACCAAAGAGCAGTTAGAGAGTCATTGAATAGGATTTCAGGGTTGTCAGCGAGTGAGAGAGATTTTGGACAACCCTGTTATTGGAGCCATTGTGCCATCAAGTCAACATTAATAATTGATGGCTTGGAGGTCACTGCTTGTGAGTCATGGGGGACTCAGCTGTGCCCCCAAGATGCTTTAAAGCAACCATCCAAACGAGTCTGTCCTCTCCAGAAGACACTGGCACGCTTGTTACAAGTGCTCAAATTAAATGTTTTCATTCTGTTCCAAAGCTGAGACTGTGACAAAAATCAGCTGATAGATACTCAGACACCAGAACACAATTGACATTGGTGCCCCTCAGACTGTCTTTAACGAGGCTTCACTGTGTGTTTTAAATGTAAACATTAATTCAACGATTATAACGGTTCATTCTCTAAACCTTTATCAGGTAGTGAGTGAGGTTGCAATCCAAGAACACAGCAGATGGAGAGCTTTTTCTGCAGGGGCTCTACGAGCAAGGAAAAAATTTAGGAACAAATTTACAGTCAGTTTCTGATAATTATTAATACAATCTACTGAGAGCTGCGCAACTAGTCAAAGCACGTAGGCATGCCTAATGAGGGTACAGGTATTCTACTAACACAATCCCAGCTTGTTACTTGTAACCACGCCAAAATAATATGAATGTTACTCAGGGGTCTCTCCAAACACACCGTGGCAATGGGACAAAAGAGAGGCAGCAGAATTTCAGGTTCTCTTACTAGAACTGCTCCTATATGTTTCTCTGTAACGCAGGGAAAATTTGAGAAAAAAAATCAGAGGAAGTTTCTTCCATGCACTGTCAATGGAAAACACTCTTAACACCTTACAACCCACAAGCTCTAATTAAGTTTATGTAAAAACTGTTGACTCTGATGGTAACTTTTTAAAGATGTTGCCTATAAACATTTTAGAACATTTTATGAGAAAACAGGAACAGGAACATTCTGAGAACCAAATGAAAACTTCCCACTTAAAAATGACTGGACTGTTATATGGTAATATTCTCAGTGCAGTGTTTTTAACGCAGAATTTTGAGTTGGTTTCTCTGCAGTGCTTCCTCCAACTAAAAACTATAGCCTCTTCTACAACAAGCCTCTGCAAATACTGCCATAAAACTCACTCCTACGTTGTGGTGCTTTGCTTATTTGCACTTAAGCAAACAACACCACCATAATGCCAATATGCGTTGTGAATTTAAACAGAATTCCAGCATTTCACAGGAGACTATAATGTGTAAATTCCACAGCTACAGTGAATGAACTGTTTCATACGGTCATTGTACCTGGAGTTGTCTTAACCTCTGCTGGAGGATTTTTTTTTTTTCCACAATGGTGTATTGATAATCCAGTCCTTTGTAACAGGATTGTATCACAATTAGTTGTGAAAAAAATAGTCAAGTCAAGTCAATTTTATTTGTCTAGCGCCAAATCACAACAAAAGTTATCTCATGACACTTTACAAGTAGAGCAGGTCCAGCAACACACTCCTTCAATGAATTTACACCCAACAATTCTCCATCAGCAAGCACATCCTGCAACAGCAGCGACGAAAACCTTCCTTTTAACAGGCAGGAACGTTGAGCAGACCAAGGCTCAATGGGGACGGCCTTCTGCTTTGACCGGTTGGGGGGGAAGAGAGCAGGAGAGCGGGGCAGAGACAAAGACAGATCATGTAGGAAGACATTTATGCAGAAGGAAAGAGTGGGACAGAGATAAAGAGAGAGAGAAAAAGAAGAGACTGATGGACAGACGGGGACGTGAGCAGGTGGAGCTACGGGTGGCAGCTTGAGCCTCTTCAGGTCTGCAGCCTCCTCCAGCAGCACCCGGGATCTGGGATGAGGGGAGCCCAAAGGCTCCGGAGAAGAAGATGTGTTAGTAATATGTATGAGTATGATTTATGTATGACAAATATAGGAGGACAGAGAGGAGTAGAGAGAAGCCCAATGCACCATGGGAGATCCCCCGGCAGTCTAAGCCTATAGCAGCATATCTAAGGGCCAGCCTAAGCAGCCCTAACTATAAGCCTGATCAAAAAGGAAGGTCTTTAGTCTGCTCTTAAAGGTCGAGACCGTGTCTGCATCCTGGACCGAAACTGGGAGACGGTTCCACAGGAGGGGAGCCTGACAGCTGAAGGCTCTGGCTCCCATTCTACTTTTAGAATGAAAATCTTGTGGCAGCCCTGTTTCATATACGGCTGTTCAATGAATGACACAGGACCTTTATATGCATTTTATCTTTCAATATGACATCATGACAGCTACATTTTTTGCATTCAATAATAGTGTGAAACTGTACAACTTTGCAATGATCATAGTAATTGATTGGGAATTTAGAGATAAAGATATTTATATTTAAAGAGAGACATCTAAAGATATTTGACTGTTTGTCCATTGAATTATTAATATTTCATACATATTGATATATATACATTCATACACACACACGTGTGTGTGTGTGTGTGTAATATGAATAAACAAGTTGTATTTTCAGCTTTATTGTGGAGTATTGAGCGAAGTTTTTATGGTGTGTCAATGTAGTGTGATATACTTTTATCATGACACATGTATCATGATATATATTGTAACATACAGGTTCTTTCCAATACCGAACCCCGGAGCAAACTGCTGTGATGTGATTAATTGACCCTTAGTTCCAGAACCTAACCTTTGGGATCAGATGATCAGAAAACCTAACAGTGTTTAACTAAACCACAAATGCTCATCTAGGTTGGATGTGGAAGCAATGTTACTGATGTGTAGTGGAGCAAAGCAGTATAGAATGATAGATGAAGGATGGCAACTAAGTAACCCCAGCTTCCTATTATCATGAAAAAAGCATTCCATACTGTATTGAGAGTGACAAACCCCTCCTTCCCTGTCCAACACACCCACGCACCAACAACTAGAGAAAGTTACCCTCACATAGATGCATGCCATTGCTGGATTTGCATCTGAATGACAACTTTTGTTGGTAAATTCAAGGGTCCTTAGAGATTTTTCGAATTCTGTTCAGAGCTAGCCAGGCCGATGAGAACAAAGTCACACGTTAGCACAGGCCTGCCAGCCTGAATTATGACCGAGGGGATTAGCTTGCAGTGCTGCAGTCAGCTCTGGATATGTCTGTTTAAACTTTGCTGGCCTGTTTACAGCAGCACTGGTGGATTCAAAACTCAAGTCATGTCAAGAACAATGCAGAAGAGATGTGAAGGTTCTCTGCTACTGCAGTCTGATTTATTCTGTTCTATTTCATTTTATGAAAGTGTGTTTGGGTAAAATCCATCTGGAATGGAGGTGCTTGGGCTTTGTTCTCTCCAGACTGTATGCCTGGAGGTTCTTTCCCTTTCTCACGCTCTCATGTCTTCTCCTCTCCGTCTCTCTCAGCTTCAGAACATGTGGGACGGAGAATCCAGGAGTCTGGTTTTCACCTCCATATTTCATATCTCATTATGAGACATAGCTGATTCAATTGTTGCTATGCGTCATGACTCGGCCTCCTTCAATATGTAATAAATGTCTATTTTTTGTTTTTTTCATATTCTGACAGTGTTTCAGACCTTCTCATGGGGGTTTCACATTTGATGAATCAGACTTTATCCCTGTTTCAAAGCCTACTGTGTTTTATTTATAGGGAAAAAGTACATTAACGCCTCTGCAGAGTCTCTGGAAGATTTATCAAGCGCGCTCAAAGCTGCTTCTTCTCCGCCTCACTAGAGCTGTGAAACTCGGGAGTGCATATGAGGGTTGTTGGGCCCTGTAACGTATCTGTCTGTCGATCTGGTGTGTGTGCTCTCATCCCTCTCGCCACTGTCGTACCAACATGCCCGTGCTGTGACATGGCCAACTCTGTTGTCACAGCATTTATAATTCAGTCTTATCAATAAATGATGTGTGCTATTAAGTTTTTATTTGGTGGCAGTGCTGATGTCTCTCAGAGCCTCTTTACAAGCAAATGACTTAGGAGCAAAATTTTCCTGCTCTGCTCTGACTTCCAGGCATCACTTGGCATGAGTGTAACCTCGGGTGATCTTTGTTCTTCCAACATGCTTTTAGAGGCTTATTCCCCATGATATCATACTCGGCTCGCTCTACCTCTCTCCCCAGTGCTTTCCCTGCAAACCCCTCGTCTTTAATGAGTTCTCTGAGAGTTATATTTACTCATGTTGTCTTGTGCTTCCGTTGAAATGGCAAAAAATCCTCTTCTGCTCTCTTATCGAGCTGAATCAGCTTTGTTGTTTTGCAGTTCACCTAGTGCAAAGAGCTGATGTGGGCAGAGTGCTGCAGAGGAAAACCTATTCTTAATCGTCTCCAGCTTTATGAATATATGCTAGCCTTCACAGTAGTCATGTTGTTCAAGAGTAGCTGGGCTAAATGCTCTTGTTTTCTCATATGTGTGTTTCCTTTGCTTTTTACTTGAGCGGTTTCATGTAGCATCTGCCACCCAGAGAGATAATACGGCTTGATAAAAGAGAGGGGGGGAGCAAACTGGAAAGAAAGGGCTGTATGTGTCAGTTAGAGCTGATAAAAGCCTGAAAATCCAATTAGTCATTAGCATTAGGGGGGTGGGAGAGGGCCTCACTGGAGTAATGTCAGGAAATATCCACCTCTATAGCATGTCAATAACACCTTATTTACATTCTTGGCTATTGATAGAACAGCGTGGAACACTGAGCTTGATGTTTTCCTCAACCTATATTTGCTGCTCTTCCCTGACAGGTTTTGCAAACATCAGCTTTTTTAAACACATAAACAAGTATCAAACGGAAGCACTGAGGATTGTCTTAATTTGAGCACGCTGAATCCATTCTTTATCGACTATGAATGTCCTGGAAGCCATTTTGGTGAAGGGCTATTCACTGCTGATCACAGACAGCGCTGCATGTGTGTGTCTGTCTCTTGTCAGTTTTTTATTTTTTGTGGATTTTTTTTCTTTTACTGCTATCTTGTTTTCATCCCATGCCAGATTTGAGAATGTAGGCAGAGAAAAAGCATGAGGAGAGAGTGAGGACATTTTAAGCAGCACACCGCCCCGGGTCACAGCTCACACACTCCTCCAGGGAAGAACCATACACCCTGAGAGGAGGAAAGCAGAACCCCCCCCCCCCCCCCCCCCCACACACACACACACACACACACACACACACACGTTGCCGGACAGATTTTATTTTCTGTGTGTGTGCACATTGTCACATGGGCATGATGAGTATTTTCCTGTGTAGGTGTGTGTACTTTTTATTTTAAAAATCAAGTCTATGGGAGAAGATGGAGGTTATGCATCTCAATAGTGGGGTTGTTAACAAGCATAATCTGGATTGTGTCAGATCTTGATTCATCAGTTTGACATTTTTTTTTTCCTGGCAATATTTAATGTGTGTGTGTGTGTGTGTGTGTGTGTGTGTGTGTGTGTGTGTGTGTGTGTGTGTGTGTGTGTGTTCAGGTATCGTTGCATGTGTTTTCATGTTTCAAGTTTATTCCCATGTCAGAGTGATATAGTCCCAGTGGGGGTGTAGTTGTTGTCTTGATTTTCAGACAGGGATGCTCTGACCACATACAGCGTGTGGACACATTCACACGATCCCCTCCTCTTTCTGACAGTGGAGCATCTCGGCGGGCATGCGGCTGCTGCTGGTTGTAGACTGTTTATGATCGTATTCACCAGAGTGTCTGACTGCTGTCAGCTTTGATTGTACATGATTAAGTAAGCGTGTTTGTCCTGCATGACAGCACAATAACAGGTTTTTGGAACTGACTGATGCATTAATCTGAAATGCAATATTTTAAGGACTTTTCAAAATGATATCCTATTCAGTGTTGCAGATTTAAAGCCAGCTATCATTTAAAAAGTGGATGAACAGTAACTAATAACAATTGATTTTTTTTGTTTTACTCTCAGGCGCTAGAAAATATTGGGTTCTGAATTTCATCATGAGTAGAAATAGGTAACAACTGCTGTGTGTTTGCGAGGGAGTAAACCAACAGTTGCCATGGCAAACTCTGAGGGGATCTCTGGTAATGAGCAAGAGTTATTAGAGTGCTAATAGGATTGTAGTGAAATTTTGGCATACTGCATATAGTGATTAATTAAGTAGAAGCTCAATTTAACATGTACTTGACAGTAATTGTTATGTTGAATTGACAGAGAGAGTGAAATGAGTTACATTCTGTGCATCGAGGGTGTCTGCTTGTGTATTGTTCTTGGTGAAACTGCCGCATTAACATGCTCAGTTGTTCAGATCCATTTTGAAGTCGGTTTTTCAAGCTTTAAGTCCTCTTATTCCTTCACATTGTCCCCCTGCTCATTGACCCTTGTCTTCATTTCCCTCCTCTCATCCCCTCTTCCTCTAGTCTCCTCACCCCCATCCCCCATATGCACCGTGAGGGTCTCTTGAGGAGGTGAAGCCTGAGCTGGCCACCGGCCCAGGCCCATTAGCCCCGGCCTGGCAGCCATGTGCTCATCACCCCAGATCATTACACGCAGCCAATGACACCACTGTAATGCATCATTAATGATTGATTAACGAGCTGAGCTCAGCCTGAACAGGTTCATTTGTACGGAAGAGCACCCTGTAATGGCTGCACAAGGCTTGCATCTGCTATTTCCTACTGTGTGTGTGTGTGTGTGTGTGTGTGTGTGTGTGTGTGTGTGTGTGTGTGTGTGTGTGTGTGTGTGTGTGTGCGCATATGGGTTTGTGTGTTTTATGCATATCAGTCTTCCTCTGTCTTGTCTGTCAGGTTGAAGGGGCGAGTTGCAGGCTCTGTGTTGCTGTGTGAAACGAGGGATTGAAGAGGTGACTGTAGGGTAGCGTGATGGCCAAGCGGGGCCTCACCAACCCTCTCCCTCTTCTTCTCCTCGTCCTTGTCCTGGGAGGAGTTCTTCCTATGGCTCAGGGCTCCGGCTACCTGTCTGGGTATCGCCAGAGGTCCCGCCTGCAGAGGGACCGGCACATTCGCAACATCCGTCCAAACATCATCCTCATCCTCACTGATGATCAAGATATAGAACTGGGTAAGTAAATAGTTGTTTGTCAAAGTAATTAGTTGTGTTTGTGCGGCTGTCTCTGTTTGTCATCATCTATAGATATTCTGTCCACGTGTATCAGAAAGAGAAAGTCAGCCTAATGCTGCCTGTTTCTGGCCCACTTGAAGTCATGTGCTCCCCTTGCCAGCTCCTCCATTGCTGGCATGAAATGAGGGCGGCCTATGGCTCCCATTGTCAGGATGCCAAACCCTGGCCATCTCCCTACCCGCTTAAGTCCTTTAGCACGTATTGGACTGGAGTGGCTGCATAATGGCCTTGGTGACATCCTTTGTCCACCTCTCATCGCTTGTGTGAAGACTCCCATTGAAAACCAGGAATTTATGGTCAAGCATCTGTTTCCTCAAACAATTACCATCAGCCTGAATAGCTTTTAGTACACATGAGCCCCACTGGGTTACACTTTACCACAAAGATTTATTTCTTCTATTGCTCACGCCCCATGTTTATACTTTCCACTCTGTACCCTCTCTGTTTTCCTCAACAGCACTCTTTTTCTAGTTTCCAACTGCTTTATAGCCCCTTGCGTTTCTTCTATCTATGGTCTTTGATCCTCTATACAACCCCCACCTCCTCTCTCTCTCTCCCTCTCTCTCCCTCTCTCTCTCTCTCTCTCTCTCTCTCTCTCTCTCTCTCTCTGTTATATCCCAGGCTCAATGCAGGCCATGAACAAAACTCGGCATATCATGGAGAAAGGCGGCACATATTTCTCAAACGCCTTCTCTACAACGCCCATGTGCTGTCCCTCCCGCTCCTCTATCCTGACGGGGAAGTACGTGCACAATCACCACACCTACACTAACAATGAAAACTGCTCCTCGCCCTCGTGGCAGGCCCACCACGAGCCACACACCTTTGCTGTACACCTCAACAACTCAGGCTACAGGACAGGTGAGTGACCTCGATGGAAGCTCAATGTTGATTCAAAAAAGGTATTTTGAGAAATAAGATTGAGATGGTGTCATTTGGTCTGTCCTTCAGCCTTTTTTGGAAAGTATCTGAATGAGTACAATGGCTCATATGTGCCCCCTGGCTGGAGAGAGTGGGTAGCCCTGGTGAAGAATTCACGCTTCTACAACTACACCCTCTGTCGGAATGGAGTAAGAGAGAAACACAGCAGCAACTACCCAAAGGTATTCATACACTCTGACTGGACACAGCTCACACACCATACAACTTGATGTAATCACATCTACTAGTAAAGGATCTTAAAAAAACACATCAATATTCCTGACTTATTGTGATTTTTTTGGGGGGGGGGGTCCTCACCCTCACTTACTCATTGGTATACAAATAGTTACTATTGATCTTTATTTAAGAATTGACCCTGCCTTCCAAACATGTCAGGCTGAACGTTGGGTAAATGTCCACAAAGTGATCTACAATGCATGAAATTATTTCGTATGATGATAATAAATCCCCCTGTGTATGAATGGTGGTACAATTAAGCAATAATATTCTCTTGATTTAACACTTTTAAATGAAGGTAATCAGAGTTCAGTGGTTACACTGGTGAAAAAGGATCAATGTAGAGTTTAAAAATATCCTTGGACTGGTGCCAGGTCAGCCCAGTGTCTGATGGACAGTATCTGTTCACTCCACAGGATTACCTGACAGACATCATTACCAATGACAGCATCAACTACTTCCAAATGTCCAAGAGGATGTATCCTCACCGTCCTGTCATGATGGTCCTCAGCCACGTTGCTCCTCACGGTCCAGAAGACTCAGCACCACAGTACAGCTCTGCCTTCCCCAATGCATCACAGCACATGTGAGGACAATGTACTGTGCTTACATGGCTGAGGGTTTTGGAGTATTACATGACAATGAATTTGCTTGTACACTGTACTGTATGTTAGAGTAAAGCTGGATTTTTCATTTTTGCATCCACAGCTTTTTGCTTGCATTAGAGACATCCACGCATTCATGCTCCCTCTCATCTGACCCAGACTGACACAAATTCAATTCAGTATGAGCACGATCTTATCCTCCTCCGCCTGCAGAACGTTGTTGGCAGCTGAGCACAGCCGGCATTGCGCTCCAGTTTATTTGGCTCATGTGTTATTCACATTATTGCTGCTGCCGTAATGAGCCCTGCTAATTTGTACCATTTTGTCAGCAGTGATCAAGGACAGGCATAAAAGATGGATGTGTAATACATATGGATGATGACACACAGTACCAGAACAGCCCAGCCTTTGTCTTCCTGACCCTCCATGCTCTTGCTATTAGTTCACACTGTAGCTAATAGCTGACCTGCTATTGGCCTCTTGAGATGGATCCAGAGCCAGTAATTAGAGTACAGCTTCTGCCCCCTCCTTCCCACTCCCCGTTCTCCTGGTTTATCTAATCCCTTCAGCATCATTAACCTGTGCCACGTAGGCTCTATACACTGAATATTCTGACAATACTGCGCCAGTGTCTTTGTGCAAACTTTTAATTGCTCTTTCTCCATAAATTTTGTCTCCCTTGGGTGATGTTGTCGGTGGGCACCTTCTCTGGCTATTTTTCTCACTCTATCACCCTCTGTTCTCATCAGCTACATAAAGAGAAAAGAGGCAGAAAATGTTCTGCACTCTTCTGTCACTTGTGCGTCTCACCTTGACATGGTTTCACACTACGTTAGTGTCGCTGCTGTGGAAGAGGCTACGAGACATTCTTAAAAGCCAAATCGATTCCATTTAAATGTAAAATATATTTGCTTCTAGGATCTCATTAGAGATTTAGCAGTGTTTATTTTCAAATAATTAAAGTTCCACTCGGCTAGGAGTAAAATATTGATCAAACCTTGCCCACTGTGTAGAAGCCCATTGATTACAGAGCTTACCATTTTACATGGTTTATGTGGCCTCTAGTTTATCATTGCATGCACATTTATTCTGGCTACTTTGGCAAGAAATGGATTGATGAAATCAGCAGACATGGGCAGACTGTGAATACACAATATAACTGAACCAAACAAGGCCAAATCAAATTTACAGCTATAGAATAGAACAAAGCAGAGATGGAATAAGCAGTGGAATGTAAACAAATAGCATGTATCAATGTCCCACCTTTAAAGTACTCTCAAATATGTATTGAGATAATGAATATGTTTTGTTTTGTTTTTTTCAAATGCTGCATTGCTTCTTTGTGGCTCCGGGATGCAGAAAGAACCAGCCACATATGGTTAGCTTGAGGCTAATGGCATCCAATGGCCACAACGACAAACAGCAAAACTGTCCAGAAACATCAGTTTACAAACTGTTCATCCGGTTTAATCCACATCTTCATCCAGCCATATTGTAATTATCCACAAACTCTTTCATTCCAGCTAAAAACAAACTAATTATAGCCTTTCCAGTGTTGCGCTTGTTAGCGGTAGCACTGAGCATGACCAGCTGGATTGCTTGTTCTCCTTCACTGTAGCACCAAACTAGAAGGGTTATAGTCAGTTTGGAAGGCAAAATACAATTTGTGGGTGAAATATGGCTTTAAGATGTAAAAGAAACAATAATTAAATGGTATATAGTCCACAAGGGACTTGTATGATATGATATTATTGTTGTTTTGTACCTTTTACAGAACCCCTAGCTACAACTATGCTCCAAACCCAGACAAACACTGGATCCTACGCTACACAGGACCCATGAAGCCTGTTCACATGCAGTTCACCAACATGCTGCAGCGCCGCAGGATGCAGACCCTGCTGTCTGTAGATGATAGTATGGAGAAGGTACACACACACACACACACACACACACACGCACACACACACACACACAAACACACACACAGAGTTTAAAGTCCTGAGAGAGTTGTTCTTGTTCTGAGTGCTTCGTATATTGTCTGACACACTTGGTAAATTTTTCCACTGAGTGAGTGTTCAATGAATGATATCCCCCACAGGTGTACAACATGTTGGTCGAGACAGGTGAAGTGGACAATACCTACCTCATTTACACCTCAGACCACGGCTACCATATTGGCCAGTTTGGTCTGGTGAAGGGAAAATCCATGCCTTATGAGTTTGACATCCGTGTTCCATTCTATGTACGAGGACCGAATGTGGAGCAAGGGGCCATGTAAGTCGCAAATAGTTTTATAAAGTTGAGATGTTTTTCAAATAGGTGCACTGCATAGTTTTACAAATAAGTACACCGCAATATATAAATGTATATTTAGCTTTAAGCTAATGGAATCCAATAGCTAAAACCTGCCAATGGCAAAACTACACATTCATGTCTGTTTATGAACTCTCAAGTGCACTGTCTGGTGTAGTCCACATCTTCTTCGTCCAGCCATATGCTCAGCAATCAACAAACACTGAGATTTTAGCTAAAATCAAACTATAACACTTCAGAGGCAACACTAACATGCACGAGTAAATTGGTTCGACTGAATGTGCCAGCTGGTGTATTAAACACCAGAAGTGCTATAGATTATTTGTTTTTTTTAGCGCAAAGTGTTTGTGGACTATGTACTAAGTGTACAGCTGGGTAAAGACGACGTGGATTCAAGAGAATGATGAAGTTTGGAGTTGGTCAAAAGCGTCGTCATAGGTTTGTAGCTTAAATACACGTGGACGGCTCTTCCTGCACTCTGGAAACAGAAAGAAGACGCATAGTGAAAAAGATGTCTCTGTGAGCTCAAGACACTGATTTGTGAAATGCATAACCTTTTTGGTGAATTTTCACTTCAAGCTTTCAGTACCAACAAGCTATGTTTCAATAACTGAACTTGTCTTATTCCTTACAAATTTATAGAAATTTGATTTTTGCTTTGTAGAAATCCTCATATGGTGTTGAACATTGACTTGGCTCCAACTCTGCTGGACATGGCGGGTATTGATATCCCAGCAGAAATGGATGGCAAGTCTATCCTCAAGCTGCTGGACACTGAAAGACCACTCAACAGGTGAAAACTCTCAGCTTTGTCTTGGTATTCAATACACACTTTAAGAACGACATTTAAATGTTGCCTTCCAGTGCATTTACTAGATATTAATTTTGCTCAAGGTCATCTCTCTTGATATTGCATTGTACATAATGAAATCCAAATGTGTGTGACCACACATTCTAGGATTTGAAAATGGAGTTCATGTGCTGTATGATCAGATTTTTTTTTTTGTCTTGTCACTCGTTCTTCAGGTTCCAGTTAAACAGGAAGGGGAAAACATGGAGAGATTCTTTCTTGGTGGAGAGAGGGTGCTTATGACCTTGCCAACATTTTCTCCATTCTGAGCATTATCTCCTGGTGACATCAGACTCCTCGTCCTTCATACAAATTATTTTTCAATTCTCTCACAGGAAGCCTCCGCACAAGAGAGCTGATGGGAAGGAAATGGCACAGGAGGAAAACTTCCTGCCGAAATACCAGCGGGTGAAGGACCTGTGCCAGAGGGCAGAGTACCAGACGTCCTGCCAGCAGCCAGGACAGGTAGCCGAACTGCAGGAGCTTCGAGCAAGTGATGATTAAAGTTTCAAGAGTGGAGCTCATGCAGAGTGATAATTTGCAATCTGTTTGACAATTTACAGAGTATAATATGCAGTGGTTTTACTCCCGGGGTTCCTTTTAACATCAAAGTCTCATTTTTTTCTAATCCTTCCAAATGAAACACTGTGTGTGTGTGTGTGTGTGTGTGTGTGTGTGTGTGTGTGTGTGTGTGTGTGTGTGTGTGTGCGCGCGTGCATGCGTGCGTGCCTGTGAGTGTATAAAGACCTCTCTGATTTGTTAATATTTAAATACTGTTAGTGATGAATATATCTTGCATCTACAGCCCTGTCTGTATAAAAAGAACAATTTAAATCATGTGTTTTTAGGAATTAAATGACACTAGGCTGTTAGTTAGTTAAAAAGCATCATCGTATTTCCTCCTGTTTTATTTCAGAAGTGGCAGTGTGTGGAGGACCCAACTGGCAAGCTGAGGCTGTATAAGTGCAAGGGAATGGCGAGTCTCTATGCCCCACGAATGAAGGCTCTGATAGCCAGGGGTGGCTCCCAACTGCATTCCACATCCAATTTCAATGGTTGCGACTGTGGCAATGCAGGCTTCAAAACATCTGTCCTGAAGCGAAAGAGAGTGCTCACAAAGAAGAGTAAGTTTCTATTGACACTCATGTGCACCAAATATTGCTGTTGTTATTATTAGAACAGTTTTGCTCAGAGACACTTGTGCTTTACTTTGAAATGCCCTTGCAGTAGCCTACAAAGTCTAGCAAAACAGGGGCATTAATCTCCATCTAAAATAACCAGCTTTTGAAGTATTCATGAGTTGAGAAGGGTGCGTCTGTGCTGCCACCAAGTGGTAGACTTAACAAGTCGAAATTTAATCATTGAACCTTGAAAGTGTCACTTATTCAAGCAGCAGGATACCAGCTGCATTGAACAATAGTTTTGCCGTCATCTTCTCTTGTCTTCATTGTCACAGATCCTGATGGTCAGTGTCAAAAACACATCCCTCTTTCTCGTTTTATTCAGATTCCTCTGTCTCGTCTTCTTCAGAGATGAAATCCAGTAAGACTGTGACAAGGAAGCGTTGGGCCCGCTCAGTGTCATTTGAACTGGATGGAGACCTGTATGCCGTGGACCTGGAGGAGGGTTACCAGCCCTTGAGCTCCAAGAACAGCAGTTGGGCCAGAGACGAGAGGAGAAGAGTTGGGGATGAGGATGATGAATTCAGTGGCATGGGAGTCGCAGTCACACCCACCTTTAGCAGCAAACTTACACCCCCTGCTGCTCTTAAAGTTACCTACAGGTGTGTGTGTGTGTGTGTGTGTGTGTGTGCGTTTGTGTGTGTGTGCGTGCGCATCTGTCTGCAGTGCTGCTTTACAGTTCCTCCAGAAATATGATTATGCGATTGCGCAATTCAACACATAATCAGCTGTACTTTCGCAACATAAATTGCCAATTTCCACGCAAATTACGCAAAATATTTGGGGCTTGCATGATTTCATAATCCCCACATTTTCGTTGCAAAAAAGTCACACATATCTTCACAGAAAGTTGGGAAATGTTGCGTTTACTTCACGCAAGAGCGGCCATTTTCTTCCTGTTGCCTTGGGAACTTTGTGAAGTGACGTCATTGGAGAGCCGGAAACCCTGCAAAGAAGACATGATGAAGTCAGCAAATCAGTCTCATTTGCCAACAAAAATTAGCTCTGAACTTGTTTGACTCATCAAGTTTTGCAAGTTTGAGCTCTGTCTTTATTTCGGTCTGAAATAAACAAGATGATAACTTAATTATTCCCAGCACTTTCTGTGATGCAGTATGCCTGCTTGTCATAGGAAGTCATTAGAAATGACTCTTTACATTCAGGTAGTAGCCTGGTGAGAACAGAGTGTTGGGGGAATCACTTTTTTTTTCTTTTTTATCGAACTGCAGTTTTTTTCAAGTTTTTGCAATTTTTGCAAATTCCCACAATGTCATAGCATAAAATAGCATGAAAATTAGGCATATTCTATTGCATTTTTTTAAAAGAAAATGTGGTGCATAAAGCATTTTTGCCTGCAACAATCACAAAAAATCTCTACATTTTTCTGGAATACCAGACCACCATTTATGTTTATGGTGATTCTAAAAATAAGTATGGTGGCATATATGTGATCTTTACTGCTGCTGGGACATAATTGTGACTTGCAGGTGCTCAATTCTGATGAATGACACAGTCAAGTGTGATGGCGGCCTCTACCAGTCCCTGCAGGCATGGAAAGACCACAAACTGCACATTGAGCATGAGGTACTACTGCAATTTTATCCTTATCCTCCAGTGCATGTGAACATTCACGTTATCTGTTGCTAATGGCCTTTGTGTGTTCAGATTGAAACATTGCAGACAAAAATAAAGAACCTGCGTGAGGTCAAAGGCCACCTGAAGAAGGTGCGGCCAGAGGAATGTCAGTGTAACACTCCCAGGTAAGCATTTCTCCCCGTCACGCTGTTACCTGCTTGAAGTTTTAATGTAAAATGTGAAGGTTGTTTCTTGTCTTTGCAGATATCAGCTCAAGAACGATAAGACTTTCACACTCACTACAGGACATATGCGTTCACTCAGGTAAAAAGTACCACTGTGAATAAATGATTATCTCTTCCTCTTGCACTCAATGACACATGTTTTTTATTTTTTTGGTCAGGATGCCATCAAAGCCAAAGAGTCAGTGGCTGCAGAAGGAGCAGAAACGTAGAAAGAAACTACGTAAATTCCTTAAAAGGCTTCAGAACAACGACACCTGCAGCATGCCAGGGCTTACCTGCTTCACTCATGACAACCATCATTGGCAGACTGCCCCCTTCTGGACAAGTGAGGAACAGCACCAACCTGAATTTAAAAAAAAACAACAGTGTGGTGTCATGTGTCTAACTGCGTCTGCTTCATCTCTGTCCTCTCTGATACAATGAAAACAATAGTTTGGAACATTGCTGTGACATCACTTGTTTTCCTTTACTGCCCCTCCCTACCTCAGTGGGTCCATTCTGCGCTTGCACCAGTGCCAATAACAACACTTACTGGTGCCTGAGGACCATCAATGACACACACAATTTCCTGTTTTGTGAATTTGCTACTGGTTTCCTGGAGTATTTTGACCTCAACACTGACCCGTACCAGGTATTTCATTTGTGCAGACACACAAATTTTGGCAGATGACATAAGAGCCTCATTCCACAACACGTTTCAAAGGACATTCCTTCACTCAAGCTACAGATTTGCCTGTTGAGATTCCAAGGTAGATCTACCTACTGCCTTTGTTGACATGTTTGTCCGCATTCATCCCACAGTTGATTAATGCTGTCAGTTCCCTCGACCGCAATGCTCTGAATTCAATGCATCAACAGCTCATGGACTTGCGGGGCTGCAAGGGGCATAAGCAGTGCAACCCCGAGAAGGGTGAGCAAAAACCCTTGGAGACAAACATTATTGATTATAGTGTTGTTTCATGCTGACACTAATGTTACCTCCATATCCTTTCAGGAGGGAGAGAGCGCAGCTACTACAGCGAATACAGGTATTTTCTTCCTTTCTTCTTCACGGCACTGATGATTACTTTTACAAATACTGTAAACTGAATTCATGTTACAAGGTTACAGCCTCCCTGGTGTGTTCCTGCTTGAGATTTCTCTCATTTTAAATCATCTGGGGAGTTGAGGAAATAAAACACATCGACGTTGTGCTGAATTTGAGCCTCTGATTCGTTGCTGTTGTGATGAAAGCCTGTGTAGCATACAGGACCTACAGCTGCTGAGGGCCAAAATGAAAGCCCGCTTTTTAGTTTCTGCTGTCCCTTTTTTTTTGACGAAGTCTAATTGCTTGTCTCTGATGTGCGTGTGCGGGTGTATGTGTGTGCGTGTATGCATGTATGTTTGTGTGTTTTTTTTTGTGTATATACCTGTGTGTCTCCATGCACATGCATTTGCCCTGCGCGTGTATACGTGCTGTGCATGCTTCAGGCCAGTTCATCGTCGAAAGAGGCCAAAAGTGAAGAAGCCTTCCTCCAAATCGCTGTGAGTTTGTCATAACCCATCTGTTCCTTAGTAGTCAGCCAAGCTCTTATCTCATCCAGGTTTTTTTTTTTGTAGTTTGGTCACATGACTCAGAAGCATGCTCCTCTCTCTCCCATCTGCTGTAGTTCTTTATCACTTACAATATGTTTCATTGACCTGTATTGCACAGCTTCATCATCCTCTTTTGTCATTCACCCCTTCAAATCAGTAAAGCAATGCAGGTGTGATGTGTCAGTCGTGTTACTGTCATGTTGTACTTTTCCTCCCAGTGTTGGTAGGAACAGGCCACACCTGGAGCCATGGTAGCTCGTCCCTAGCCTCTAGGGACACATCTAACTTACAGGTTTTTTTTCTTCTGCACAGGGGGCAGATTTGGGAAGGGTGGGTTGGTTAACCACGTGTATCCCACTACCAACCTCTTCCAGCACAGGAAGGAGAGGGGGGACTGCAGGTGAGGCAAACCCAAGGACCTTGACCACACTTTGATGGACCATAACCTGAGATATTGCTCTACTCTACTCTGGTTTGATTTTTAAGCTACTCTTTGTAGCCCACACCCTGGCAGAGGACATGCAGAGACTGAGACAAAGCTTAAAAACAGTTTTCTGTTTTAACTTTACACTCATTTCTGGCTCATTTACATGCCCCCCCCCCCCCCCATCTGTCAAGCTGTCAAGACCGTTAACATCAACAGGATGCTGTGATTCAGATGAGACTGTACGTATTCACAAATGATACAGCAGTCTCTTTCCTTGTAGATAATATATCAGCTTTAATCAGCTTTCTTTCATGTCACTGGGTGGCCTGAGGTATAAACTCTGCTGCTACACAATAATGTCCTGGGTGCTATGGCTTGCCCCCCTAATGTCTCTGTGGCACATAACCGAAATCATAGCACATGCAATATGATCGATGAGTGGCATATTTTCTGTCTCTGCACCAACGTGTCTGCACATGGAAATGGTGTGTACTTTTTAACCACCATGACTTTTGCCATAATCTTTTATATCATTGTTGATCTTAACTCTGATGAATGTCCTTAATGAATAATCATCTTCCTCAAAGCTGTGAGATGGGAGGTAACTAGACTTTGCCTGCCTTGATCCAACCCTGTACAGTGCCCCCTTACACTAACCACTATCTCACAATGGCACAAGCCGACCCTCCAATATCTGACTATGTGTCATAAATGAATGCCATTTTTCTGCTTTGTATTGTCTGTATCACACTGTACAAGCATCCAGTTTGATTAGCTTGCTATACTGTACATGGTGCTACAGGGTAGCAATACAGAAGAAAAGACCTGCTGTACAGTACAGTATGTATTTGAATGTATGTCGTGCAATTAATATAAATGTTTACATTATTTTTTATAATACTAAAGGGGCAGACATTGTTGTACGATATGAGTTGACAAAAATGAACTTATAGGGGAGAAATGTAGATTGACAAATTTCATTGCCCGCAATTTGTATGTTTTCTTATTTGCATTGGAGAAGCACTTAAAGGATTCACTGTGAAGAGATGCGCCATTTACATGTCATGGATGTATAGTTTACTGTGTGCCAGAGGAACAACACAACAATGTTTTACCTGTTGATGTGAATTTTAGCAACTTGCCTTTGTTAGATTGTTTGATTTTTTTTTTTTTTAGCAAATATTTCCATAGATCTGAGTGCTGATAGTAATTGTGAATAAAGTGACGTTTGACCAAAAACATGAACAGGCTTTTATTCTGGAATAAATGATCGTCACTGATTGATGTGTCCAGCAGGTGTCTCTGTCTGCTCGTCCACATGGTAACCGGGCAAAAGTGATTGATTTTTACTGGATGGAAAGTTGAGATTAAAACGTTTTGTTAAAATTTTGTGTTACTATGAATGTGAGTCACGGTAAAATCCGCATTTTACACCCAATGGTAACGTTAAACTTAAGATAAAATGGCTGTGGATGCATTTCATCTAAAACTGTGTCCTCTTACTGAATGTACACTATTACAGTGACTTTATGTCAAGGCTAAATGGTTAGCTATTTATTTGAATACCTACATTTATGACATCTTAAGTATTTTTTTTAAATATTGCACATTATTTTATTATTGCACAAAGTGCAGATGCCTCAGCATTGTCCTACTTTAGATACTTCCCATCTGTGGCGCTAACTGGGTGTGTACCCTTCAAGACTGACTTCAGCATAAATGCTCATGATGTTGTATATAACGAGTATCTGAATACTTGAAAAGGTGTAACTTTGAATAACATCAATAAATACACTGTAAAAAATACGAACTTTTTTCATCTACGTTAGCATGGAGGTTATTCATGTTTTTTCCATCTACAGGTCGTTCTTTTGTTGCTTTTGACTTGCCGCTGCTGCCTTTATTGTTTTTATCACTTTAGACAACCGTACCATTTTCGGTTTTGGCCTCAGAGTTTCCAGACGGCTGGTCGAGGGACGGGGTGGGGGTGCAGACTGGGTGACCCCCATCCCAACCTATGACTCACGTGCGGAGGCGGAGACTCCATATCGGATTCACCGCCGTCGGACGGTCCCGTACTCACTACTACAGCTCGCCTCGGACCGCTGTTTGTGTGTGTGTGTGTGTGTGAGTGAGTGAGTGAGTGTGTGTGTTCGCTCACCGACCTAACCGTCACCAAGACTCTAACCGAACACCGTTTTCTCCGTGTTCCCGTCGTGTTTACAATGTGATGGAGATGGCCGGGACCAGGTGAGTTCACTCTCGCGCGGAATAGAAAAGTGAAGTGGGAAAGTTTAGCCGTTCGCTGCCTCGCGCTACCATCCCGCCGCCCTCCGCTAGTGAACGAGAACCCGCCATTCAATGGACTCCTACGTCGCAGAAGGACTTGACACTGTTTATAGTGGTTTGTTAAAGCTAAGAGTTGAAAATTTAGTATTTTGGATAGGTTATGATTATGCTCCTTAAACGTATTCTCTCGTGGTGTTTCGTTTTATCTCGCCTGAAGCAAATACCGGTGGTTACACATGTTAGTAAGGATTCAGTAACTTAATGGAACATAGTATTTTAGCTCTGTTTCGTGTTAAATTCAGTTAGCCGAGGGGATGGAGATGCTCTCTTGGTTTTGTCGGTCTATCACCAGCAGTCTCATTTCTGGATTAAAGTGCTCCGCAGATTGTCTGAGCTCATCTTTGCTGTGGTTTAGTGACCAATAACCCAAACGGAAGACAAATGTCCCACAGTCCATTTGTTCTCATTTTATTGGATTTTAACTGGGGCTCCTGGCTTTACTGGTTTGTTCTCCACATGTTGGATTTCTACGGTATCTGCTGTGACTGCACATGTGCAATAAAACTTGGTTGCCTCGTTTAATCCCCAGTCTGATCTATTGAGGAAGCTGCTTTGCTTCCCTTCAACTTTTATGGCACATAATTTAGTGCTTTGAATTCAAACAGTTTCATAAACTGTCTGTATGCCTTCTGTGGAATGCTTTGCCGAGTACATTTTAAAAGTAAGCTGTCCAGTCAGATGTAATTTATGTAGCTCGCAGCAGTTATTTTGGCAGGTCATGCCAACTTGTCTTCCTGGGTGCAGCAGTTGCCCAGCCAGTGCTCCTCTGATTACACAGGGAACATCTTGTCCCATGACAGTGGGACATGACAATATTCCATCTGAGTTCGCTGCCACCTTAGTAAACCTCACTTCTGTTCATCTGGGTTTATGGGTGTGAAGAGCGGAAACAACAGTAGGATGTTGTGTTGTCCTTTATCCTGCTGGTTCAAGATATTTTGCTGACAAACAAGAACAAACTGTCCCCAACATTTCTAATTGTGTCTTCTTGACAAAGACGAGGCCGGATGTCCATCCTTCAAATGGTTTTTTTGACAATAGACCTACTTGCCTGATGAGAGGAAGTGATTCTGAACCTTGAACTCACGTGACAACAGCAGGCGACATGATAATAACATAATAGCTGTCTGTTCCCTCGCTTTTTTAGTAGAGATGCGTAAAATCAGATTTTCTTTTCTGACATCTGATATTTTACAACTGATTTGGCCCATAGCTGGTAAACACAGACGTCTGTATCTTATATGTATATATGTATGTGTATATGTGTATATACACACATATGTATACACATATATAAATAACAAATTTGTTTAATCCTTAAATGTTTAGAAAAGCACATTGACTATGTATTTGCCAAAGGCATTTGCCAAAACCAGGGCTGATGTATAGACCGGTGTTGTCTGGTGCTCTCCACGTCTGTCCTTTCTACACATACAGTATAGAATCCAGTTTGCAGCCTTTCTTTGCCGTGTTTTATATTACAATCTAAACCCCCTCCTTATGGATCAGCACACCTCAACAGACACTCTGTCACACTGACACTGCCGGCAATGTGATTAAAGTTATACAGCCAAACTCAATTATGCGTACCTGTGTAACCACCTAAGAAGGGATTAACTGGTTTAACATCTTGGCCCACACTTGTTAGAACCTGATGCTGCGAGTGCTGATCATCACTTCCTAGTATTACTGGGGATAATAACCTGTTAGTTCAGTTTGCATCTCAACCAATTCTGGTTTAGACTGATGTCAATATCTATCATGGGGGTAAAGAAACAACTAAACAACCTAATGTCAATTATCAGCTGACAAGTAAAAGCAGAAGTTCTCCCATCAAAATTGTGTCAGTTATGCAGATTGGTAATATTAGTAAATATGAAATTAGGAATGAAAGTTAAGTCATCATGTAATTTATCTACTTGTGAAAATGCATACCAACCTGATCATAGAGTTTATATGTTAAACAGTAATTAGTTTTAGTTAAATGTTTATTCTCGCACGTCAGTACAGTCAATAATTTGGTGACACTTGTAAATAATCTTCGTCAACTTTCACTAAACAAAAATGAGATAAAAATACATCAGAGGATATTAAATGGTAACACACACTCAGAAATGTGTGATAGTTAAAGTCTGTGTCAAGATGAAAAGTTTTAGCGTATTAAAACCAGCATTCAATTCTGCCTCTCTCCTCCAAAACAGTCTGTTGTGATTAGGGAAATATTAATCTGTCCCGATGCCACTGATCTTCCATGATGGCCTCTTCAGTCATAATCCACCCCTCCTCCCTGCAGGCCCCATAGACCCAGCGTTAACATCTTCACCAGGCTGTTCTGTGTTTCTAATCCGAGTGGACCTACTGTCTGCACCTCCACTTCCTCTGGAGGACAAGCCGGACGTTTCTTTCCTGTGTGGCTTCTTGGTCCGCTGCTGACCCTCGACTCACCCTGTAACTCAACTCTGGGATTACACTCTGGCCTCATTTGTCATGTCGGGGGTATTCAGGGGGATGGTGCAGGTCAACTCAAAATGAAGTTACAAACTGCTAATGGTGGTGGGCGAGCTGGTCAGAACCTCATGGAAAATATAGACTTGGAAGCACACAGATGGCAGCGGCTGAATGGTTAATGTTTTTCATCTTAGTACTAATGACTGTGGGTAGTTTGTCAAGTTAAAGTTGGGACAATTACTGCCTCTGGTTAAGTAGCATCACATCCAAAGAGGTTCATTCATTGCGTTTGTTTGGACAAGTGACCCCATTGTTCCCACTCTGACAGCTGGTGCAGGACAGAAAGGCCGGCCTGTATGTAGTAAACACCCTGATCCCGTCAGTAGCACATGTTCACTCTCGTCCAGTCTTACTGACCTGAAAAGTCCCCATATGCTCCTCAAGTAAGGAAAGGGGTGGATTTTTTTTGGAAGGACAGGGACTTATGTTGGGTCAGGAGTGTATCTACCCCTTTGCTGACTGGGGTCTCAGAGAGACAGTGACTGTTGAGCTGAGTGGCCAAGGGGGCCGGATGTTCCCAGCATTACTGCTGAAGACTGCACCATCCGTGGGAGACAACAGGATGGCGGAACAAGACAATACCCTCCACACAAAAATGACAGCGCTGCTCCACTGTGATTAGATCGTAGGCGGACTGTAGTGAGGGAAGTAACATTCAAGACTGCCAACACAAGAATGTTATCCTGGAACCGGTGGAAAGGAAGGCACTGTTATCTCACAGCTTGTGGAGAATTGGTTTGTTGCTGTTTGGCAGCTTGAGGGAATTAATTCACTTTGGCTGCATAAAAACTGGAAAGCAGCATGGGAAACAGTGGTGTTGCTGAAGTTGGCTGAGCGACCTTGTGAGATCCGGTGCAATCCGGTGCCATTGGTGAAGGGAAACTGTCCATAGTTGTGGATCAGGGCAGCTGTTGAAAGAGGTCACCCCAGAACTTGTATTCATGCCTGAAGCTCCTCCTCTCCATGGCTCTGATTGGCTGCATGGTGGCAACACAGAGAGTTCTTGCTGAATGAAGTGGGCCTGAAAACGCGACAATGGTCTGCATTGTTGTGGACCATCACAGGCTTTAAAATAGGCTGGTTTACTTGGGCTTTGTAATGCATACGAGCATGAGTCATCACAGGGCATTCTTATCCACTAGGTAACTTGGTTCTTTGCCCAGAGAGGTGCTCCAACAAGAGCAGATATTTTCTTGACTTCCCAGATGGTACGCCACAATGTGTTCATGTGTTTATCCTTTAAAAGCAAGTAGTAAATATTCTTCTCTTGTGGTCATGGCAGGGTGCAGGTTGGCTAAAAGATACAATGATGAGAGGAGTTTTCCTTTTAAGGAGGAATTTGTTTTAACATGGACATGTATCCAACTGCAGCACACATTTTAGGCCTTACATATTATACACAAACAAAACTGGACCATCTAGTTCTTGCGGTTTTAGGTGTGTGCAGTGACTCTGGGCTGCTAATCTCACTTCTCCTGTGAAGATGATAAGAGTCCAGTAAAATTAACTCATCTTCTCTTGAGAGACGGTGACGTTTCCCTCAGGTAGACTGACAGCAGTTGATAGGAAAGCCCCGAAAAGGTGCAACATTTCACTGAACTATGTAACATTCATTTTCATTGGTGTCACACCCAGCCTCAACAGCGTGTTCATGTTTTATCTTTGTGGGCGTTTTGGAGGTGAATCAGGTGACAGAACGAGCTCAGGAGTCTTCCCCATTGCTCAACTACATCCTCCCGTCCTAGTCCCGCTCTCTCTGCCAGGCATGCGGCTGCCCAGCTGCTTGGTCTTAAAGTGCTTTAACTCTCTTCCCCTCCCTGGAAACCTGTTGCCCATGTGCCTGGCTGGGTTAACGTGGCTGGCTCTATTTTGCCTGACGTGTCTCACTGCGAAAGACGACCCCTGAACTGGTTTGCCAATGTCAGCACCACAGGAGGAGCGAGGAATGGACAACTGCTGCAGAGGGCTGAGAGGTGGGGTAGGCAGAGAAGCTTTGAGTCCATGAGTGGATGCTTTCAAACATGCTGTTAATGTGTCGACATTTGGCTTCGTTTACTTCCAACTCTCTGCGATCACTTAGTTTGTGCTTAACCAACCACACGATCCCATCTCTTTTTGATTTGTGCCTGTCTTTCTGTACTTGGAGACAGCTGGTGCATAAATAGTGATTTGGTTTATTTACAGGGATTTTGCTTGTTTCACATCACTATTTCATGTGTCAGTTATTGATCCATTTCCAACCATTTTCTTCCGCTTATCCTGTGAAGGGTCTTGGAGGGGGGGGTGGGGGCTGGAGCTTGTCAGTTATTGATAACTGACAAAAATGGCTGATATTTTGTAAGTGGTCAGTAATTTGTGTTCATTTTACCTCATAACCGAGCAAATAGACTATATATATATACTGTTGTTTATTATAGCACAATATTATGCACAATAATTGCAGTGTGACTTTTTCATCAGACTGTGCTACACTAGAAGCTTGTTTCACTTGTTTCACACTCGTTTCCACCTCATGAAATGTTCTGTATTAAGAGATTTACCAAATTTCAGTTGAAGTTTGTTCCACAATCATTTGTTCTAAAGATCACGAGATAGAAAGTCAAAATTAGGGGGAAAACTAATGAATTTTCAAATTTATGTGTTTTGATCAACTAAACCCTTCAGGGATTTTTTTTTTTTTTTGAAGCAGATGAAGCCAGTTTGGCTGTGAGACACACCCACACACACACCCACTGGCACACACACAGATGACAAGACATGTCAAGAATTTCCAATTAGTGAAGAGTCATTAGAATGATGAACAAACCTGTAAAAATTCTAAAGAGAAAACAGACTGCTTGGTCTGGTCCAAGTCAGAACACAAGCCTGGAATTGAGCATGCTAACCCCGAGCATAAACTTTATGAGGGGGATGAATGCCAAGTGGCCTCTCAGAAGTCCATTACTATACTCCAGACTCAGCAGCGGTTATACCGGTTTGAAAGTTGTCAAATTATAACACAGACCAATTGTGTTCTGACCTCTGACCCTGGTGACATGGCAGGAATGGGAGGTGTTAAACAAAAGGGTTAAAGAATGTGTGCCCGACAGGTGCAGGGCTTTTTTCTGTCATTTGAAACGTGTGCACTCTCCCTGCTCTGGGATTGTTCTGGACACCGGGGTGGAGTGCAGGAGCCCGTTCATACATCTTGTACAAAGACGACCTGTACACACCTCCCAGTTTTTTTCCAGCAGAAACATGTAGTTGAGTAGAGGGAGGCTTCCAGGAAACAAACATAACTCCCTCGTGAAGGACAAAAGATGCCTTGTGTTAGCAATGAGTTTTGTATGATCACTATCAACAAGCACTGCTGGCTTAAGCTGACCCATCAGATTTGTTGTGTCCTGTATATATCTGTTCATAGGTGCACGTCAGCCATGTCAGGACTGTGGTGTAGCTACACACCATTATACTCTTGAAAAGGTCATGTTTGATGAAACAGGAAAATTGCACGCAAGCAGAAATGCAACTGTTAGTTGTAGTTGCTAAGTGGTCACATTTAAAAATGCTGGTGGATTCACATTCACTAGAGGTGCTACCCTCTTCAATCCAGTGAATCGGTCCATGCCCACAGTACTGAACCTGCCAAGTTTATAGCTACACTCATCTTTAGTCCCAGCTACTGGAACTGCTGCCAAGCACTCAGTAGTTGGTCCATGCCCCTGCCCTTGTTTTACAATATTTAGATAAGCAGGTTGCCTAGCAGCAGCCAGCCTGACTAGACTTTGTACAGAGATAGAAGTCTCTTTTTTGCAAAGCACTCCTACTACATTGAGGTACACCGTGGCTCAGCAAGCTCCATGAGAGCAAATGATTGCTGCAGTAATGTTAATAGTTTTGTACCCGTTGTGCTAGGTGAGTTGAATGACTTTCTCGTCTCTGAGCGATGACCTATTTTAACGCCAGTATCTAAGGAGAAAGGATGTCTTGTGTCTCTAAATAGGAACTAGTAGGTCTGTAAATATCCCATGCAGGGTGGACCTTGGCACTTGTTGACGTGCTTGGAGAACAGAGTGCTAAGGTTTCCTTGATGAATGACCGGCCCTGTGTGAGAACTCAGCCTGCCCGCTCCACAGTCATGGGCAACAGCTCAGAATAGTCTGTCGTTGCAAAAGGTTAAAGGTCACCTTACAGAGCTGCTCAGTGGTACATGGGAGTGGAACTGGCAGGCTGGTTTGTCTCTTGTCTCACTTTAACAATTTTGTGGACCGATGATTGGCTTATCGTGCATTCTGGCAGCTGGGAAAGTTTCCCTTCATAGTTGAGACAGCAACATTGTCCCTCCAGGAAAGATCTAGCTCTGTTCCTACTGTCAGAGTACAGAAATACAATCAACCACTGTAAATTAGCTGTCACCCAATATGTTTTTTTCGAGGATGATAATTATAAATAATCAAGGAGTTCAGTTATATGGAACCAATACATTTTCAGTGAAAATGTGTCAAGGTTAGAGTAACACAAAAATTCATTAAAATGATTAAGCATATTTTTAAAAAGTCAAATTTATCTCGAAACAAAAAAAATATATCAAGGAACTGCCAGCGGCATTTATCCTGAGATTTTAGATAAATAGACCCTTGAAGTTTTATAAAATGAACAAAGTATGAATAAGTAAAAGCTGCATATTTACTGCAATTTGAATCTGACTTAGTAGTCACAATTCAGCGGCCCCGGAACGTGTTGCAGAAAAACAAAGCCAAGAGACGGGGCTGCCGCAGAGCCAAAGTAGTGAATTTTATTTATTTATAAAATTGTTATTCGTGATTTAATTGTATTTGTTTAAATTATTATTTATTCATTTTAAATGTTATTTGTTTCATTTAATATAATGTGAATGAATTATTTATTTATCAACAATGATATGAAATGAAAACTTACTGATGCCAAATTACAAAAATGCCGAATATGGGATCTGATAATCAGCCAGGCCAATAATCCATTGATCCCTAAAATAAACCAACACAATGAAGAAACAAGGCCCCTGACATCAATATTTCAACTCATTTGTGCCTATTTGAAGACGTTAACTAGCTATTTAGAGCTCTAACATTATGTAGGAGGTGTTCGTTGCACGACAAATATAAATGTATGAAAGTAAACTGGAAAGTATCGTCTAACGTGACCGTAACCTCTGCTGATGACTTTAAATAAGGGATGTACAGTATTTGTACCAAGGACAGTACATGTTTCATGTTTCCCTACAATCGCGATCATGTTCAAACCCCTCCCACTTTTCTACCTCAACGGCAGTGGTGCTCTCTCACCTTGGAGGTTGGTAGCTTTCCCAGTGGAATTATCATCATCACAAGAACATCATGCTATATTTGTGAGGGAGTCCTATCTTTCCATCAGAGATACCACAACAGTGTTGAAGCTTAAAGCTGCATGTTGACCATGACGAGGTTATCTGATGCCGCTATAGTCGCTCAAACATCTTAGCTGCACAGCAAAGACAATCTTTTCTCTCTGTTTGGTGTATTGGTATTTGAGTTTGTTTGAGATTCAATGCTGGACAATGGCACCAGGCCGCATGTTGCCCTATTTGCAGTGAGTGTTTTGTCCAGTCCTCTGTGTTTACTGTTGCCGGGGAAAGTGCCATTTACATTTTAGCATGGAGTTGGAACAATGGGGCAGATTCCATGAGCTATATTCTGTTGTTTCCCTCACGCTGGGAAACTGCTCTCATTTCTGGATATTTTTGGAGCTGACTGTAATTGGTGGATGATAGATGAAGTATGTCTCCATCATAAGGAGACCTCTGGCACATGAGATTTGGAATAGGAAGATGGTTAAGAGGGTGTGTTTGTGCGCATATCTCTCTGTGTGTTTATATATGTGTGTTGTCCTCTTGGTCTCACTGGAAGGCTCTGTTTGCAAAGATTTTTCTTTTTCACAATTTGACAAGCTTTATTTTTAGTCCCCATGAAATAACCATATGTTTGGAGCTTCTCCTTGACCCAAATGGGAGCCAAAGACCCTGTGTGCCACGCAAGCGCAGAATGTATTATGACACGCAAGTCAAAAGGACACTGGAAATCTCTCAAAAGCATTAACCGCTTTTTTCAAAACACTCTATGTCTGATATCACCTGGCAAATCATGATGATTGTTGTTTCATGTAGTTCAACTGAATAATTGAGGTTAGATGAAAGATTAAACCAATTCCTAGAAATAGATGAAATAACCGCCTCCATAGGGACATGTTTCCAACTAATAGAAAAATGTTAATGAAACTACTTGTGGTGGAATGTGTAAAATGGCCCGTATCATTATGATTCAACTCCTGAAGTGCTTGTGTAGGACCACACAGTCCCTTAATGTGAGTCTGCTTCAGTAAGATTTGAGTCTCTCCAGAGGTAAATCAGGTGATCTTTGTGTGTGTGTGTGTGTGTGTGTGTGTGTGTGTGTGTGTGTGTGTGTGTGTGTGTGTGTGTTAATTTTAGATCAATATAAAACATTTCTGTTGGAGATTAACTTCACGGAGCGGCTGCAGACTGCATTCCAAACCTTTTATGAACATTTGCAGGATGAGGCGGGCTGCCTCAGTTGTTTGGAGTCCTGCTCTATACTTTTATTGCCTCCTTCTCTGTTCAGAGAATGAAAAGTTGAGCAGGCTCATTAGTGTTACTGAGAGTGACTTCTTACCAGGAATGAATGACATCCAGAATGCTGCTCAGTTTCCAGAGAGTCAGACAGAGACATTGATCTATCTCTGAGATAACTCCAGAATATTTGTTTTAGGCAGATGAATCAATAATTTACATTTCAAATGAACAAGTGTGTTGACAGACAAATATTTGTAAAACTCAAATTATTTTCAAAACTCTATAATGGACATCACCTCCAGAAGTGACGTTTCAAGAATTTTGGATCCTAAACTCTGGGTCATCTTCCTGCTTATCTGGTCATGTCAGCAGAGCCCAGCAGGTTCACTTTCAGTTCTAGCTGCTGTTTATTTACCCAGAGGGAACAGTCCTCATGTAATCACTACACCCCGTGCTGCTAAACCCGTCAACTATGGCCTTCAAAATTGACCTTCAAACACTGGTTTCCTGTTGGCATCTTCTGGACTTCTTTCAGCTTGTTGAATGCTGTGCTTGCTTCCCTGTGTTATTGTTTAGAGGTGTAGAGGCGGGATAGCGATCACTAAACGGTTGTGTTGCTCCTCTGGTCATGGAAGGCAGACGTGCTATTTAAAAGGAGTGGTGACAAATTCAGGAATAAATGAGAAGGAATGCAGCATGGAGAGATCAGTTTCTCCGCGTGGGAATGCTTCTTTTGGAGGGCGGGAGCGTAAAGGATGAAGGCTCTGGTATGTATGGGGTAGAGTTGACTCTTTGGCCTCAGCTCTGAATGCTCCTTTATTACCATCAAGTGTTGCAGATCTAATCAGTGTGAAACTAATCTTCTAATTGTTGGGCTTCAGTGTGGAACCATGTGAGTAGTCAGACTGTAAACACAACTCTGCTATACAGAATCAAGCATCTGCAATGTGAAAAACACACTTGTACCAACATTTTTTTGACATTTTTCAGTTCTAATTGCAAAGATCAGTATAAAAAAACCTTACATGTTGCTTCCATTGAGGTCAGAGTTGCTTCCCTAGTGTGAGGGATTGAAACAGATGGCCTCCCAGCATAGAGCACTGAGTCACATGGGTAGACAGTATGTGAAATGCTCCCATATCCCCTGCATGGTCTTTTTCTGTTTACCTAGCTGTTCACATCAACCTATGGAGAGTCTCTAGTTGGGCCTGGCAGCAAATAAAAGAGGTTCAGAATAATACCTGATACTTGAGGAAGAAGGGAACAGCTGTTGTTGCCCGTGAGTTGTTGCCAGCAAGATGACACTGTCACCCCGGCAGACCTGACTGGCAGCCCTCTATTCTGAGGCCGGGGTGCACACGGGGTTGATTTGGCAGGCACGTGAGGGACAACTGTGGGTTTTTGTTAGACATTGTTGGTAGATCCATCTTTGCTAAACTTCCTGTCCACCCACATCCTCACAGGTAGCATGAAAAGATGGTTCTTAACAGAGGAACAGGGAGAGGAAAAACAAAGCAAACAAACTTTGTCCTGAGAAAGCTGGGAAGAGGTCCAAACCTTGAACAGAATCTTGTGACACTAATTCCTCCTCATTGGCATTTTTCTCACAAAGAGACTGGGCTGGATTTGGTGACATACCGAGCCTTGCCAGAACTCTCAAGAGATCATTCAAGAGAAGAGAATTAGTTGAATTAGGGTGTATTTCCTCTGGCTCGCATCTACTGTAGACATACACTGTGATGCTGAGGCTAGGTGAAGGACCGTAGCAGGCTGCTCTCAGTTCTCCTGTTCCCACTTGGATTTGCTGGCATAGTTGAGGTCTGGTTTAGGGAACTAGATCAAAGCAGACCTAATGAAGCACACTAAGGGTAGCATGGCCTGGATACACCAGCAAACAACTGCCCTTGCTTAGTTGTCAGAAATTATGGAACTTGATATTATTTAGATACAGACAGCACATCCCCATAACTTAATATTTGCAATATCTGGACACTTTGTAGAACAGAAAGGAATACCCTGTACTAACCTTGAAATTCAATTAATGGTGTAATTGTATGCAATTTGTTGTCCCTCTTTTTGCTTGTGCACTTTCCTGTAAATGGTCTTCTTCAGTTTTTCTCTCTGAGGGCCTCCCCTCCCCACTGACTCATTTTTGGTTTTGTGCTGAGCTGGCTGCTGTCGCTATGTGATTGTAGTTGAGCTCAGTGGTTTTTGTGTTAGTGGCACTCGGAGCGTTTGTCTCTCTGGGCCCTGCTGACTCAATGCCTGGCGTCTCACCGAGCGTGTCCACCTGTCTCCGTATTTGGCAAACGCACATATGAACTGTGACTCCCGTTGCGCCATTGCTCACCACCGCTCTAAACGTGTTCGTATACAGATGGATACATGTAGGGGATACAAACATTGACACTCTCCATATGTGCAAGTGAGCATTTGTGAGCGTCTCAGTCTGTCAAACAGTGTGGGTTGTTTACTGCTTGTCATGTTGATGAGTACTCGTGCATGATTACTGCCTGTAATTTATCATTGAATATAGTTAGGGAATAATTGGCTGCCATTTTGGGCTGTTCACAACATCTTGTTTCATTTCTTCTCTTTCAGCTCTGATTGGGTAGAGATCCTGGAGCCACGTTCTCGTGAACGTATGTATGTGAACTTGACCACTGGTGAGTGTGGCTGGGATCCTCCCCAAGGTGCTTCTGTCCGACAGGCAGACGGCAACCAGTGGTGGGAACTGTTTGACCCCCACAGCGGCCGCTTCTACTACTACAATTCAACTGGCCGCCGCACAGTCTGGCATCGACCCCAGGGTGCTGATATAGTGCCCCTTTCACAGCTCCAGGCCATGAAGCGGTGTAGTGAAGCCAAGCGAGGGGTGGCTGTGGACAGGCACCAACATGGGACCACGGGGAGTATCAGCAGTGTAGGGAGCCAAGGACACTGCTCTTCTCTGCCTGAGCAAGAGAGAGACAGCCCAGTTCCCAGAGGCCTGGAGACCAGCGAGGTGGCTGCCAACCCAGAGCTGGAGGCAGCAGTGGAGCTCAGATCGCAGGGAGATGGAAGCAGCACTGAACACAGCACAGATGGAAGCAAAGACCCACAGAGGTAAGCCGTAGTCTTTACCCTAGGTCTGGAAAAACCATTGTACTTCATCATTAGTGGATAACATTACCAGGAAACACGTGATAGTCATCGCAGCTTGTGGCATAGTGAGTCATAATGTCTCTCAAATGCCTCCGCTGTGAGAAGTCGGATTAAACGTAGGATTATTTTGACTTTTGACCTGCGCGGCCAATTTTCAAACTGTTTCTGTTTTCATTCACTTATCTGAACATTCCATACGTCCCATGTTTTGCTTTCTATTGCCTGTGAACCTTGCTCAGTCACTTTAGCAAATTGTTACCAAATGGGGAGAATGGTCAGTTATACTACAGAGCAGAGCCCCCCCATACTAGTGTTACTGGTGCAGAACGGCCTCTAACAGTAAGTCATTCAAAGTCCCCATCATATGCTTCGTGTTGTGGCCTTGTCTAAACCACCATCTCTTCCCTCCAAGCCGGATTCCAGACATGCCACTTCTGTTTCCCCTGGAAAAGGGCCACTGAATCCATCTTTGTGTCCTTCTGTGTGTTCACCACCACCCTGCGCTGCTCTGCTCCAATGCTCGTTTAATTTTCCTAAAACAAACCCAGGCCTCAGGCCATCAAAGACTGTAACTCCTCTTATGGATAAGAGTTAACATGTACTCGCCTGAGAGCCATGTGAGAGAGCGTTGTCTGGGTTAATCACAAGCAGAGCCGCTGAATTCCAGCTGGCTACCGTGGCGATTCAGCCTCACTGGCTCCTTCTGGCTCTTCATGTACCTCACTTTGGTCATTAGGAGGTCTCTCCTCTGACCTTCACATCCTTTGGGATTACGTAAAGGTGGGAGAACTAATTGGTCAGCCATGGCTGTTGAATGACACCACTGAAGGCCTTGTTGCATTGCCTCTTGTCTGTGTGTGGGGTGTTCTTAACACCCCACAGGGTCCCACTTTACCCCAGTGACTCAACCTTTCCCAGAACCTTTTCTGTCTTCCTTTAAAACAATGGCCAGCTGTGTTCTTCAGAGGAAGGCTGAGGGGTCTGAAGCCCACAGGGGCTTGATACCTTACTTACTTAGCCATATGGCCCCTCACATGCTCATCAGCCCCCATCTCTTAGAAAGTAATTGGATAGCAACATACAATGCACAGAGTGGGTGGAATGTGACAGCTCAAAAACAAACCTGGAGATGTGCTTGTCTTCAACTGGTGGCCCGCCTCATTGATAATGACAAGGATGAATTATAGCTAAGAGCAAGGGGAAATTTAGAATGAAGAGCTGGAAGTGTCTCAGTGGTCTGTGGTTGGAGCTAATTGTTCTGTCCCACCCTTACGGTTGATTGTTTGTTGCTTCGATGCGAATATAGTACTCTTCCATCTGATCAGGCTATTTCTGATCATAATATCTCCATTGAGGATTATGGTATTTTATTATTTTAGGATCCTCCTTGTTTGACTTGAGTTTCTCAGCTTTTTCAGACATGCCTGGACATCTATAATGTTTCTTCTTTTTTTATTGTCTCTGTGAAATTTCACCTGGGATCCAAATGTATGACCTTTGAAAAAAATTGCTCGTCCTGTAGAGATGGGACACTCACTGTTCTTCCAACATCAGTTTCCTCTTGTTTGTCTTCTATTAATAAATCTCTTCATAATAGATGGAAGAGCTTCCTAAGTTTCCAAACAACACACCCTGTGTGGGATTCTAAGCACTGGTTGGTTGTTGCAGCTTCCTTCCTCTGTCTCTGTTAGAGCTGAAAAAATATGATGTATTATTCAACTATTAGAATCATTTTTGACAGATATTGTTATATGACTTGTGGTTTTAATGTGAATTATCAGATTGGATTTCATTATTCACACAGAGCATCTGGAGAATGATTTGAAAGCTAATATTTGGTAGCAGGATGAATTATTACACATTATATCTGAATCAAACACATGGTAGCCTCTGCGATTTGGATATTGAACTTGACTACATGGTGATTTCAAAATAATGGAAGACAATAGATTATTTCGACCTACTCTATTTTTTCTTTTTCCATGTTCTTGCCAACAGGAAGTGTCTACATATGAGAGTGTTTGAATGCCAGATCTGTTGTTCATTGGCCAAGTTTTATCACATGTCCTGGGACTTTTTGAGTACTTGAAGCTCATGGAGCTCTTTAGGGAAACCCCATGATCTCCCGGGGTAAACACGTCACTCACGTGCATTTAAGGGCAAAAGAAACAGGCAAACTGATCTGTTTCCATGATTAAAGACTGAAAGGTGTTACAGACCATCTAACTTTCGCATCTGCTTCAAATTTCACCCACCTTTCTTTCGTGTGTATGTCTGTGTTGTCACTGTGAGCCAGGTAACATCTGTATGGGATTTCACCATAGAAAGTGTGCGTATGTCTGTCTTCTCTGTGTGTGGGCTCCTCTTCCGTGGACCTTTCAAGTGCTGGAGCTGAGGACTTGTGAAAATTTGGTGTAAGACAACCCATGAGTGGTTCACATCAGGTTCACAGCACCCTTTTGTCTTATGGGCTGGCTGGGATGTATAATGGTCCACAAAAACGAACAAAGGCTCTCACTTAAACCCAGTTGTTCCCCAGGGTCATCGGAGAGGTTTCTATAAGCAGGAAGTCTAGGTACCCTGAGTGGAGCTCAATGACTTGTATGTGCCCTCTCATTTAGCCCTGTAATGATACAGCAGTGCAGTCATGCAGACATTAGCCACTTAAATCTCACCATCCTTGATTGTTGGTTAGCTTTTGATTCCTTTAAAAAAGATCAAGAAAGCGTGCATAGATTCGGGTAGAAAAGGAAACTGAGCTCCGTCTGGTTGTCTGTGTGCATTTATACCAAAGTTTCGTCACATCATAGATGAGACGTGAAGGCTGGCCTGGAGGAGTCTGTCACACATTTAGAAAGAGGAATGTTGGGTTTGATTTCAGTCTGATGTATTTTAGGGGAACTAAAGGACAGATGTTGAAACCTCTCCCTGAGGGTGACAAGCTTCTGATGACACAACCAGCTTTAAACAGAACTGTAAACAAATGTATTTTCACTTATTTTTCAGTTTCTGTTTTGAGAAAGTTTTTAAGGGAATTCCCTAAATAAACTGAACACATGAAAGCAGAAGTGTGAAAAACCATAACGAGATTCCCCTGTCTGGACTCAAGCCATGTAGGAGCACTCACCTCGCTGTTTATTTAGGAAATCAGGCGGCATCTTATGGGGTTTATAAAGTTTTAAAATTCTTAATGAGTAGCACATTGTGTACTTGGTTACGGCAAGAGTTTAAGCCTTTCATTCTTTTCATCTCCGGCAACTCTTGAGAATGTAGCAGCGACATTTTTATGCACACTCAAGTGGAAAGTCTTGTTTTATCTCTTCACTCCTGGTGTGGTAGGCTCATTTTCGGCTTTTTCCAGATGGTGTTTTAACTTGCCTATTTGAAATTGTTTTTGTCTCTGAAATAGTTTCATTGTGAGCGAGAGACCCTGCTTTGTTTTAAGTGCTTTGGTCTGGTTAGCCTTGACAGTGTTCCTTTTTTGTTTTTAATGTCTGGGCTGTTTAGCTTTATGCTCCATTCTGTCTCTCTCTCAGTAATGTAAAAATTGAACATTCTCAGAAATTTCAGAGTTGTGTCACATCATTATAGATATTCAACTACTGATTTTGATTTCTATCAGTGGTGCTGTATTGCAGTGGAATAGCTCCCATGTGGCACCATAAGTGAATTGGCCTCAGGCATGCTGGTCTTGCTCCCTCAGCTGACTTGCAGCATGTAGAGATGTTTTTGTGTCTATTTTTTTTTCCAGGACTATTTACTCATATCCATATACTCTGAGTCATCAGTGTATGTTTTGCATTCACGATTATATCCATGGCTGGTTTTGCATATACTGTAATGGAATCTGTCCTAACTAAAACAATTGCAGATGCACTTTTGAATTCCAGAGATAGGTCTTTTGGGTTTGGCCTCATCCTGTCTCCTCAGTAGGATCCTGGCGGCCCAACCCCGCACTCCTCACACCAACACTAAGGCTGTTGGAGCCCTAGACATGCACAGCTGGTAGACATCTTGGCTCAGAGGTGGGAGGTGCATCAATTCAGCTGTTACTAGACAGCTGTCTCTGGAGGTGTCTCACAGGAAGTAGAAGGCTACCAGCTCTATCTCAAGTCCATAATGTTATTTAATACTTAAGCTTGATATTTTTACGACAGATATGGTTAAAAGTGAGAGGTTACGTCATCTTTGAGCATTGAGAAAATGGATATTACAGGACGTTGTCCTCACTGAATCCTCTTTGTCTTTTCAGTTTCCTTCCTCTGCATAGATCTCAGTTATCCCATTGGTCTGAGCTCAGAGGTGTTTATGTAGCAAAAGCTTGGCCTGCACAACCTCATTTCCTCTTCCTGTTCAGCCAGTGTTAATAATAACCCCATTTTTTTAGACCTCACTATTCCCAGGGCGTATATTTAAGAAATTTCAAATTCATATCCCTATCGCTGATGGCCCGTCCAACAACAGATATTCCAATATGTATTCCAAGCAGGAAAGAACAGAGAGACAGAACACCTGTGACAACAGAGTCCCTGACATATATTGAGTTAGTTATTGAGACAAGCTGACCGCAGGAATATTCAGTTCAGTGACAGAAGTATCTTGTGTGCGTGTGTGTTTGTGTGTGTGTAAGCATGTATGGATGGGTGGGTGTTGAACACCAGAGCTGCTGAGACTAATTGAAGTTTGCTGCCCCTTAAGTTGATTTGCTGCCCCAGGGGCCAATCAGATTGGTTTCCAAAGGGCCTCTAACTTCATTTATTATTTCTCTATCTTCCTAAAGGTCTCACATGCTCCCCATTGGTTCTGAATGAGGGGGATTGTAAGCTCAAATGTGGGTATGTCAAAGGTGTGTGCACGTATTCTGTTTTCTCTCTGCGTGCTTGAGAAATGGATCAAATGTCTTTGCAAACAACCAGCTCCAAGTGATATCATTTCTTTTTTTAACATCTGTGATAAAATGATGTTCCTTATCCCCTCCTTCATCAAACATTCAACACATACCTGACAGGCTAGCTTCTAGCAGGTATCACACCATTTGTAAACAACTTTCAATGCGGGTTGAACAGTCCAAGTCTGTTTGCTGTTATGTAAGAGCCTATCTATTGAAGTGAAGACAGCGTTCTCAGGTTCAGCCTCTGCCATTCCCTCTCCCAGTCCTTGCACTCCCATTTCTGTCTTTACAGAGGCGTCTCCGTGACGATGGCACAGCCATGCATTGTGAAAGGCTCCCTACACCACGGCAGAGGCCTCTGAATGAGCTCTGAGGAATGCCAGCTTTCTCGCTCATTCCCGTCCTGCACTCTCCCACGACTAATCCCCACCCCTTCTCATTTACACATGCTCACACCCTCCTCACTCTGGTCTCCTACACTCCAGTGCTTCCCCACTTCTCGGCTTGTTGTAGTGTTTATCACTATTGTACTGTTCGTGTCTCTCCTCTGGCTCCGGGTTTGTAGTCATACTTTATTTGGTTATCCAGGGTTTCTCTGATATGCAAGTGTTGTTCTAGCACTGTAATGGGATTAGAAGCTTTGGCTAGAGATCCAAGACACCATACAGCCTTACCGTTGGAGTTGGCGACTTGCCTCCATGTGATAATGATGACTATCACACTGAACTCCCTGCTGATATCCAGCACAATGTGCCAGTGCTGGAGGGGGTGAACATGCTAGACGTTTGCTCACCCTGACTGGGACAATGGCAGGCAAACAAGACAAAGCCTGCCGAAATCCTTCTCCCCCAACACTAGTCTGGTTTCCATCTAAGGATTTTACTTGCACATTTGAAGTGTTGCATTAGATAAGGTTGATGGAAGTAGTAAGTTTTTTTTTTCACCACATGTAAGATCTCCACTTGCTTAAGATAAGATAAGATAACCCTTTATTCGTCCCACAGTGGGGAAATTGTCACTCTTACAGCGGCAGAAACAGAGAAGTAGCAGCCAACATGTATAGAGCAACAAATAGCAGAAACTACAATAAACTACAGTAAAAAACTATCATAGACTTTAATACACTATCATAACTACAAACAACTACAATAAATATTAGCAGCATAAGTGTTGGGCAGCATAAGTGTTGGCTATTGCACACTGTTAAGTATGCGCAGCAAAGTGTAAAGTATTGCACACAAGATTTTCCGGGGCCTGGTAGGGGTGGTACTGCAAGCAGAAAGTCTGACAGCTGCAGGTAGGAAGGACCTGCGGAACCTCTCCTTCCCACGCTTAGGGTGAAGAAGCCTGTCACTGAAGGAGGTAGTTTTTAACTTTTGTTTGAAACGTGGTAAATGTGCAAAACAGGTGAAGCATACACTAATCCCTGATGTTGCAAATCTATTAATCATGTGATTGACTCTGTTTGTTACAGCCATGCCTAATGTTACCTAATCAGCCTAATCTTATTCACTCCAAGTCATTTGATATAGACACACCTAATGCACATTTCTTCTATTTCTTGCAACTACCATATCCATGGTTGGCTTAACTTTTAAAATTAAACAATCAAATGAAAGCACAGTAGCTGAGACTACTGACGCTCCTTATGAACGTGCTCACGTTCAGTATAAGAAAGTTAAGATATTTATGATTTCTTCTCAATTTACATAATTAGTTATCATTTATGGGAGTAAAAAAAGAAGCCGTCTTTAGAATTCAAGATGATAATGGCCAATTTGGTTCCAAGGATAAGTTACATATAAGCCACAAACAATTACTTTTAACCCATGTTTCCACTCTGAGTGCACTGTGTGAATACAAAGCATTTCCTGTTTGTGTGATATTCAGAGAAGCCCTCTCTCCAAACCTCCAAAGGACCTCCTCGGACAGGAAGTAGTGGTCACCACTCTCTCAGGGTCTGTACTCATAAAGTATTTCACCCACCCACCAAGAACATAGAAGATTGTTTTTTTACATTCGGCCATCACATGAACTCCGTGCTTGTTTTGTGTGAGCAAAAGGCTTGATTTGTTATGTCGATAATGAAAGGGGAATTTGATTATTGTGATTCGTGTGTGAGGTCCGCTGTGTTTTTTGGCCAATTAGATGGGGAGCCTTTATGTTTCAAGTGTGAGCTGTTCTGCCGTGGCAAACTGGTGCTAAACAGTCAGCTGAGTGTCAACTGCTGAGGTGGGAATGATTTTGTAGAGTTTGTATCACCTCCTCCTGTTTGACAGGACCAGAGTGAGAAAACATACACTGTTTCAAGAGTACAAACAGTGGCTTCTCACATTTACAGCTGTCACCTATCAACCCCCCCCCCCCCACCCTCTACAAAAGCATACTGTCACTTGTAACAACTAAACGGTGGTGGTTTGGGGATGAATCCCTTCTTGTCTTCACACGTGTCTGTGTGTGTGTTGTGTGTTAGGCAGTAAACTGTCTTGATTGGTGTCGGTGAGGCAGGGGTCTTGGAGCCTTCCCAGCAGCAGTGGTTGTGGCAGGCCATGCTGGTGCTTTGCCAGGTGGCAGCTGTTTACAAATGCAGCTTTCATGGTGAAGCCGCAGGACCGTTTGAAGATGAGAGTCTGTTTACGTTCAAACGGCTGAAGTGGTGTGACTCACTCCATAGTCTGGGGATAGCGGAGGGAGTGAGAGAGCACCAGAATGCCAGCCTGTAGCTAGGATGACTAAGGAAGTTGACCGTTGGCCTTTGTACCCCAGGGGAATTGTTTCAGCATTGTTCAGGAGAGATGTGGGGAGGAGAAGGGGGGGGTCACCCCTCCTTCTTTTGCGTCCTCTTCCTGCCATTACAACTCAACTCTCCACTGACTCATAGTACTCTTGGAAAAGGGAAGCCTTTGAACACCCGCTCTGACTCTAGATCTGTGTTTATGTTTGCGTTTTGAAGGACAGAGGGTGATCAGCTTTGATCTCATTAATCACCCCAATGAATATTAAGTAGAGAGGATGGAGGTAAGTCTCTGTTATCTTCCTTTAAAGTGATTCACCTGTACAACTGAAGGAAGTAAATTGTGTAATCTGCTCAGGATCAAATGTATCTCACTCAAGTCCGATAGAAACTTTGAGGTCAGGTAATAACCTGTGTAAAGTTATACACACTAGTCGCTGTAAGTTTTAGATCAGTTTCAGAATGAAGTACTGATTCCAGTACTCATAGATTATGAGGCAACAGAAGAATGAAGGGCAGCAGACCAGGGCAATGTGACCAGATTGATGGCAGATTGCTATGCATTGTTGGGATTAGCAGTGGGCTGTTGGGTTTGGGGTTAGCCCACATGCTCAACCAAAAGGAGAAGAATTAACCTTTGGACCCATCTGAAGATCCTCTCAACTGTGAACTACTGCAATCTTGACATCTCCCAGATCCCCCTTTCTCATGTGGCCTGCTGGGTTTCCTGTACAAATGTTCATTTAGTCATTAAGATGGATTAAGACTTTTATGTGTCACTTATTATGGTGTAGATGTACAACTACCAGCAAACATTATACATTGCATTGCACTTTGTGACAACCGTCTCACATGGTTGAAGGAATTTTTGATGAGCTTCAGTGAGCTGTCACTCAGTATCAGGGATGGGAATCGAAAACCTGTTCTTGTAGGGAACCGGTTCCCAGTCTTTCAATTCCTTGGAATCATTTGCCAATTTTGCAAACAATTCCCTTATCGATTCCAGTGGGTGCGAATGATGTCACCACGCACGTTGCATTGCTTATGCAAGCTACGCATCGTAAAAATCTACTAAACCTATTCAGTATATTTAAACTTGCTTTAACAATACACACTGAAGTTGTTGTCTGTGAAGTGTTTAGCGAATAATCTGTGATTTCCAGCTAATTTTTAAGCACCATAAACTTGGAATACTCTCAAATGTAAGCTAGCCAAGGGTTTTGTTTCGATTTTTGGGTGCCAATTGCAGCAAAAAAATTGTTGCTTTGGTCAATATTGTGATTGTTTAACATGTTTACTCATTGATGTTGGAAATATTTTTGTTTAATTTTTGTCAGGGGTCATCTAACTGTATGATGTCTGTGTGTTTCAATGGTTATATTTATTGAACTGTTTAATAATTTGAATTTATTTAATTATGATATTTACATTGTCTCTTTGACCAACATTGCATCTTTTTTTTTGTCTTGTCTCTCCTTCAGGGATGCCTCTCAAAGATGGCAGCCTGCACCTGGCTCTAAGGCTGCCATGTTGGTGAAGGTAAACAGCATGAGTCGTACCCAACCCAGTCCAGCCTCACAGCAGCAGCACATCCAGCACAACGCACACAACAATGCTAGTTCGTTCACACTGCATCCATCGAACAATAAGCCCCAAGGAGGATACTTAGGCTCCACCCAGGGATATAAAACAACCCCATCTGGCAAAATGGCAGCTGACCCACGTCAGGCCCACCACCTGAGAAAAGCTAGTAATGGCAGCTTCTGTTTGGTGACATCAGACAGTAGCCATCCCAGTCCGCTTCTTCACAGGTCACAGACCAGCACACCACGCCCTGTGTCCCCCCAATATGGCTGCAGTGCCCCAATTTATGATGATCCAGTTTCAGACTGTCCCATATATGATGAACCCCCAATAGACATGGAGGTAGAAGGGGCACACTTTCACAATGGGCAACCTCTGTCTCGCTTGACACCAACCCATAGCCTCCAGAAGCCCAGACACATCCCGCACCCTGGTTCATCTCATCCAGGATCCAGACACAGGAGGAATCCTTCTGCCTCTGACTATAGCCCAGCTGGTCTGGAGTGCATCAAACACATGATCAATGTGGACCCCAAACAGGTGCTCCTGTCTAGCTCTCCTGTACCCACACGATCCCCCTCTCCCACCTCCAGGCTGGAACCTGTTGCCATCCCGCCTCAGCCTCACCTCCAGCCTCAGGTTCACTCTTTGCCCCAGGCTCGGGGCCAGTTGAGGGACAGAGAAACAGGGGCCCCAGGTCCCAGTACACTGGACAAGAAGCAAACCTGGCGGGTCCTGGAGGCCACAGTGCAGCGTGCCATGGAAGCACGACACAGCAGGCAGAGCAGCCAGGCATCACAGGACTTCCCCTCCTCAACCCCACAGGCCACAGCAAACTATCAAGACTCTGGCTACTCCACCGGCCCCTCTCCAAGTTTGAGACGAAAAAGCCGGAGAAGGGTGGGAGCCGCTGGTGGTGCAGGAGGCAGGCCGGGGTCAGTAGGCAGCAGTGGGGAGCTGTCTGCCCTCAATGAGAGGCTGATGGCTGAAATGAGGGAGGTGGTGAGCCGCTCCAACACCATGAGGGAGGTGAGAGTGGGACTGGACCCAGAGATAGTGGAGCGGGGGGTTGTATCTCGGACACGCTCCCCTGCGGACTCACTCAGGTGGTATGGAGGAGGAGGGACTTCGTCAGCCGGCAGGTGCACATCAAGAGAGGACCTCTCTGGGGCTGGCCACTCACTGAGCAAGGCAGGTAACCCTGCACTGACCCCTCTGGAAATCCCAGGCAGACAGAAAAGGACATATGAAAAAGTGGACACTTTGGAGATGAGTATCAATAGCCAGGCCAGTCTGTCTTCACCAGAAACCCCAGGACCACCCTCCCAGGTAACCCCCTTTCCTAAGAAAAATTTAAAAATACATATTGGTTAATTCATGATTAGATGTTTTTTTTCCCCCTCTTAATTCTGTGTTCATCATGGGTTTAGAGTGCTGAGGTTATGCTCTATGTGGTCGAGACTTGATCTGATTCCTGATACCTCTTCTGATTCCCCATTACGTAGGACCTTCATTTGGCTTTGTCAAATGAAGTACAGTCATGCCTAAATAAAGCATCTGCATCTGCTGTATTGTTGAGTGTGCCCAGTCTTCAGAGAGGTGGAGGAATAGAGGGGAGGTTTTGATGAGCAGAAATATTCCTCAGTACTAGCAGGAACTGGTCTTTAAAAAAACCCAGATAACACAATCAATTATTTTTGTATATTTCTATTTTGTAGAGCACTGAAGTACAAAGACTGTTGATGAAGCATGATTCATATCTCAACCTTTAAATCAAAGGGTTCTTACAAAAGTCTCTTAATGTGAGATTTTTTGATGTGTTGCAGCATGTGAAGTGAGATTTAAATTCTGCTGTTTGTTATCTCACACACACACCCCCAACTACAGAATCACACCACTTACACCAATGCAATGCGACAACTGTTAACTATAATAACTTACAACTGATATTTGATTCAATAAGGAGATCTTGGATGTACCATAAGGCTAATGTTTTTCTTTGAAAAAAACACATTTATTTTCTTAATAATTCCTCTTACGTACCATTCCTGGATGCCGACATATTCCAGAACATTAGGTGGTGGTGGCACTGAGCTATAATGGCTACAGTCCCAGCATTACCTGTCATCCTCCATCTGTTCCACACTGCAGGTACTGTAGATTCACCCGCCAGCTCTGTTTGGTCATCTGGGGTCCATGCCAGTCAGAGAGATTCAGGACATGGCCTCCCTCTGTCAGGAAGGAGGGCCACTGTGGCCCATATGGTCTAGGCTTGGCATCTAGAGTGGAAGAAGAAAAGGAGGAGGCATGCCTGTACCAAAGATTATTGATACCATCGCAGCTCTTGCATGTTAGAGAGCAGCAAAGTAGTGGGCCTCCTAAGTCTGTCCTGGAATGTTCTTCAGACCTGCTGGCGTATCGCTCACACACTCACAGATTATGGCTTGTTATGTACAAGCTTTACGTCTTTTCCATATTTGAACATTCTGTTCTTACTGAAAGACCTTTGATCTAACTTGTTCAAAGCATACACTTGAACCTCAACCATTTCCACAAAAACCATGAATAATTTGTGTTTTCATAAGCTGAGTGTATTTCCACTGTTTCTTCTGTTGGGCTATTTTTATAGCAGTGGAATTTACTGAAAGTAGAATTTCTATAGCGTTGGTCTACTTTCTCAGTGAAAGATGTTTTGGTGCATTTAATCTTCTGGAGTTGACCTCTTGTCACCCTCACCATTTTAAATACATCATCTGTATGACTGTGTGGGCTCACTGCCACAGTTGAACCTCAGATCTGCTCCATTGGACTGAGAAACCGAAAATCTAAAGTCCAGCTTGTCTGGCACTCGTCAGCTCCATATTACATCAGGGTCTCACTGAAAAGACATGTCAATGAGTTTTTATGTTCCATTTGTAAATGTGAGTTTTCATTCTGGCTCAGGTTTAATGTTGTTCCTGGCTGCTTGCAAAGCGCATCTGGGTAACTGACTTTCTCAAATAAGAGAGGTGAGGTGCTCTTCATGGTCATTAAGTCCACCACAGTGATTGCATGGAGGTCGTGTGTAGCTTTGCAGGAGAGAGGAGCCTGTTAGGGAAGCGTAAGTGCCACTATCTGGCCACCAGCTGTTGTGGCCAGAGTACATGAGGATTTTGGGAGATTCTTTTCTGGCAAACTAAAGTGCTGATTCTGCTGAGTTCCCCGTTGAGCCCCAGCACTGCAGAGCAGAGCCAGGGAGGTGGGAAGCAGCGCAACTCTCAGTATAGCACCATGTGGACTCTGCTGCTGCAATCATCCCTCTCTCCCTGTCTCTGGTAACCTTTACCCTCCATCCTCTTCCTCTAAGTAACACTATCCAATGTCCACCACTTGTACTGCAGGTGGGCACCCTAGAGCTCCAGGCCCAGCTAGAGAGCAGGAAAAAAGGCATGGTGGATGGGCGGACGGCTTCCCTTGGCCCCCATCGCCCCACCACTCATGACAACAGAGAGGGAGTTGATGGTGCAGGAGGCAGAGCCGGAGGACCCTCCTACCAGTTCTCCTATGCCACGCTGCGGCAGCCATCACCTCCGGAGATGGGCATGGAAGACTGGGCCAGCAAGCACCTCAACATGCATACGCAAGGCCTGTTCCGGCGTCGTGTCTCCATTGCCAACATGCTGTCGTGGAACCGTGGATCCATCAAAAAGCCCATGCTTGTCACCAGCAACCGTGCTGTCAGAAAGGAGGCCTGTGAGATGTTCAAGCTTGTGCAGGCCTATATGGGTGACAGACCCTCACGGTTGGACCGCCGTCACTGTGCACTGCTCATAGTCACCAAATGCTGGGACATGCCGGGGCTGAGGGATGAGCTGTATGTGCAGTTGGTCAGGCAGACAACAGGCAATGCCAGCCCCAGAAGTTTGGCAGCAGGCTGGGAACTAATGGCAGTCAGCTTGGCTTTCTTTGCCCCTTCACCCAAGTTCCGCTGCTACCTTGATGGCTACATTCAGAGACACACGGAGTCCACCAGCGACAAGAAATGTGAGTCTCAGACTGAGCAACAGGGTGGGTCACCTTTCTTTCCTCTGTACCTCCCTGTCTTGTCTGATTGTTCACCTTATTTATGTGAGCCAGCAATGTCATTTTCTGTGTAAATAAATTAACCGCTTCCTTTCTCCTTTTCTTTTTGTGGTGGAATTTTAATAATTTAAAGCAGCTACAAAGACTGTTTAACTGATTATATAGCCATATCAGTTCAATTCTGATCCCTCAATATGACCTACATTAGCCAGCAAGTTCTATATAGTACCCTTATATATCTTTTTTTTTAAGGTCATTTTCCCTGAAAGATTAGATGAAATGAAATCAACTATCAGACCAGACTGTGTTGCATGTGCTGAAACAGTGGTGCTACATCATGACATCAACCAAACACATCTGAAGTTGTGGTTTACACTGCTGTATTTGACCAGAGAGGGCACCAAATTCAACACAAAGTGAAAGTTCATTGGAGCTGCTTTAAATGTCATCTGCATGGTCATGTTTATAAGCAGTATTGTATTTGTTCAGCTCAGTGAGGGGATATCACCTCATCAGACATATGACCGTTGCTCTCCTCCATCTTTCACAGTGACTCAGTTTATATTAGAACAGCAGGAACTGAAATTGAAGAAGAATTCAAAATCCAGAAAGAAGCGGAAGCAGAACACTGAGGAAGAAGAAGGTACCTTTTCAAGTTTTTTGGTATTTTGTCCAAGATGTAGCATGATGAACTCTGGCTCTGCAGTGTTTCCCCTGTTTGCACAGGATTATGTGTTTGACAGAGGTAGAGGGAAAAGAGTCCCAGGGATGTGTTTGTACTCACTTTAACCACTGTCTAGAGTCTCCTAGCAATACAAGCCATTAGAATTCAAACATATTACTCCCTTAAGAGTGGCCACTTTGAGTGGGATGGAAAATCCTGCACCGCTGGTCAGATGAGCACATGCTGATGTACTTGCAGACACAATAAATGAGTTTCACAGAAAGTTGGTCAGGAAAAATATGTAGGATGAAGAGAATTTCAGAAGGTTTTGTTTGCGCACAATGGAGCGCACTGTGAATCATCTTAGCGGTCTCTCTTGCCACTTGCATGTCAGAGAGCCCTTTCAGGGGATACCCACTCATGGGCACGAGGAGCCCACATTGCCAGCTGTGGCCATGATGTCACCAGAAAGGAACACAGCCTTCTCACAGTAGACATCACACATTGAACTTGAGTGACTCAGAATGTTTTTTACTGACTACCAAGTCATGAAGATACCGTCAGAATTCTGACTAACAGTGAAGAGAGGGGGGACTTGATGACAACCAGAAGAACAGCTCAGCATGTACAAAAACAGCAGAATGAGGGCTGCTGTTGCATGATGGATGGAGTAGCTAGAACATTTTAGTCTGACCGCAGCTGTGAACAGAAGGAGTGGGAGTCACATGTGGGAACTGGTGGCCTCTACTTTGCCCTCTTAGCCGCATCGGTTTCAGCCAGCACTTGAACGAGTGTTTCATAAACTGTAACCAAGACGAGTCGGCTCTGTATTTTTGTTGTTAATTTTAGCCTCAGCCTATGTGTAGACAGGTGTCATGCGGCTCTGCTTGGTACAGTACACTCCTAATGGGCCCCTACCTCTCCTGGGCTTTGGTTGCCTGGCTGTTGTTATTTTCATGCAATTGAACTTAATGTAAATATAGATGGCCATTAGTATTCATTTCTCACTGCACTCTTGCTTCTCTGCGAGTGAATGAGTGAGTCTCCAGGTCTAGTCAGCATGAGGAGAAAACGCTTCCCTGAGATCAAGGCCAAGTATTTGCATGATCTCTCTAACAAGACATAATTACTGTCAAACTCAGTCAGATTAGCAACAGTTGTGAGAGTGCATGAGAGTCACCTGTTTGCCATAAATCTAAAGGAACATGCTTTGCTACCTTTTGAATCCCCTCACTAACTTTGTTCATTTGGCCCTGGACCAGGTGCCTGATATGATGAGACCCTGGGAAGGGAAATAGACCCATGAGCGCTCAGTATTTGTGTAAACAAATAGCACAGAGAAGAGAGATCTTTTTCTTATGATTACAAACTGACCCAGAAGTTATATGTTTGCTTTTAATGTAAGAAATAGACACTTACAGAACCTAACTTTTGATTAATATTCTGTACCGAAACTGATAGTAGACAGCTTTCTCATTCTGTCCTGAGGCCGTTACATGCGTGCATGCTGAATCACCTCAACGTTGGATGTGTAGGCCGGATCTGTCTCTAAAGCTTTTGTTCAACAGCGGTAAATCTTCCCTCAGCCTGACAGTTTAACCAGGCCTCCTCTAATCCCCATATGCTAGAATCACACTGTCAACATGTCTCTCCAATTACCACTGCCAGCCTCTCCAACACTCTGACATCTGTGGGAAAAAACACAGCTTTTTCTATTTGTGGGAAAGAGCTATAAACGCCCATTATTTTGTGTGTTCTGTAATGCTCAAGGCTTTTTCTGTGAGAATATTAGTAAATGTGTGTATTACTTTTTGGAGTTGGGAAGGTTTTGTTGTTTCTCAATGCTGAAATTGTCTCCTCTCTTCCCCTCCAGGCCTGCCTATCAGCACATACGCCAAATTCTGCCATCGGAAACTGCAAAAGGTCGCAATCACTGGAGGCAAAAAGGTAAACTAGCTTAGATGTTACATTTAACTATCAAAATATTTCACTTCCACATGGTAAAAATAGGACATATGACTTTTAAATGATGATTCACTTCTGAGTCACCCAAGATACTATCACAGAGGAAGACATAATTACAGGCATGCTGACACAGTGACAGCTAAAGACGTAAACACAGACTCACAGCTGTAGACACAACCATGACTGCTATCACTGACATACTCAGGTAGTAAATCTCTGCTTCATCTCTCCTCCTAGGGGCTACGTAAGCCCACCTTGGAAGAGATTGACCACAGCAGGCGTGCCATCATCACCCCTTCCCTGTTTGGCAGCTCCCTGGAGGAGGTGATGGAGAGGCAGAGTGAACTCTTCCCAGACAGGAAACTGCCCTGGGTTCAGGTTCAACTCTCCCAGTATGTTCTGGCTCTGGGCGGGGCTCAGACGGAGGGCATCTTCAGGTAACTAAGCGCATAAAATGACATGCCTCAACTTGAGCTGCGGGGAAGAATGGAGCCCATTGAATTTGAATTGGATCTTCCATGTTGTGTGTGCAGTGTACATAAACAAATATGTGTGTGTGGTCTCCTGTGCCCCCCCATATTAAAGGAGGCTTTGACTGTGTACAGTACACACAGCAGACAGCCGAACAAACACAGCTCTGCTTTGCTCCTGAGACCTGCACTGTTTAACTTGATACTTCATAATGTGCGTTTACATTACTGCTTAAGCTGACAAGCATGTGGGAGCTCCACAAGTGTGTGTTTGTGTTTTCTCCAGCAAATCTCATTCTGTTATGTCTTAACTTATTTGCAAAACCATTCCTTTTCACTAAACCTACTCTATACAGATCTCCCTGTGAAACTTTCCAGGATGACAAGTTTCCTGAACAGTGCCTTGTTTGGCTTTGATATGTTTAGACGGTTGTTTTTGCTCCAAAGATATAAACAATAATAAGAGTATCTGCAGTTTACTGCAGGGCATGAGGAATCTGCAGCTAAAGAGGCAGGGCTCCCTCTTGTGGCCACTGAATGTAACTGATGTGTCTTGTCCTCAGGGTGCCTGGGGACATTGATGAGGTGAATGCATTGAAGCTGCAAGTCGACCAGTGGAGGATACCCGAGAACCTGTCGGACCCCAATGTTCCCGGTGAGGAAGGATGTCTCTTGCAGGATCTGTTTATATATGTGAAGCCCTGGCTCTGGTTTATTATGGTTTATTAAGAGTTTGTGTGTGTGTGTGTGTGTGTGTGTGTGTGTGTGTGTGTGTGTGTGTGTGTGTGTGTGTGTGTGTGTGTGTGTGTGTGTGTGATTCAGCCTCTCTGATGAAGCTGTGGTATCGGGAACTGGAGGAACCTCTTATCCCAATGAACTTCTACAAACAGTGTGTCAGTAACTGTGATGACCCAGTGGCAGCCATAGCAGTGGTTCAGTCTCTGCCTGAGCTCAACAGGCTGGTGCTCTGCTACTTTATCCACTTTCTGCAGGTAAGCACCATGATCTTGCCAAACACACACAGCCCTAAGAGTGCAGAGATAAACCCTCAAAAAACACAATAGTTTTCAGATACTCCTACTCAGAATAGAACAAAACAAGTGTGTGTTTGCGGTGGTGCAGTGGTTCGCACTGTCGCCTCACAGCAAGAAAGTTCCGAGTTTGAGCACGGGATCTTTCTGTGTGGAGTCTGCATGTTCTCACTGTGCCTGCGTGGGTTCTCTCGGGGTACTCCGGCTTCCTCACACAGTCATAAATTGACTGTAGGTGTGACTGTGAGTGTGAATCGTTGTCTGTCTATATGTGTTGGACCTGTCTAGGGTGAACCCCGCCTCTTGTCCCAAGGGCGCTGGGATAAGCTCCAGCCCCCCCCCCCCCCCCCCATGACCCTTAACAGGATAGAAAATGGATGGATGTCCATATTTGATGCTTCCCTCTTATCAAATGATGATTTTTTTCTGCAAATGTAATTAGATACACCAATGAAGGGATGAATCATCATAGAGGCCAAACAGTGCAATAGCACCTGCAATAACTAGCTGTAGCATGGGACCCTAGACTTCCCTTGATTGTATTAGCCAGCTCTGTCCAGGGGATCCGAGGGATCCCAAGGCATTCCTAGGCCAACATGGAGACGCAACCCTCCACAGGGTCACTGGTCTGCCCCATGGCATCCTCCACCCTCTTAATGCATCCTTACTAGATGCCTCAACTGGCTCTCCTGGCCCCTGGCTCCACTCTGAGTCCCACGTGGATGACTGAGATTGTTACCTTATCTCAATCGCAGGTGCTAGCCATCCTCCAGGTAAAACTTGTTTAAAATTCTGTATTTATGTTCTCCTTCTGTCCTTAATGACCCAAATTTCCCAATCATAGATGAGCTGGCACAAACATTTAATTTTAGATTGAGAGTTTTACTTTTTTTTTTTCCCCCTGCTGTTACACCGGCCTGCGCTCCCCTTCCATGAACCAGTCTGCCATCCAGTCCCCCATCAAGCTGGCTTGCTCTCCCTGCCTCCCCTTCCAGAAGCTTCCTTCTTCAACTGTTATTAACATTTCCATGTTTCCCACATTTTGTATTGTAAACTGTTTTCTTGTCTGTAACAACATCTACTGCACGTCTGTCCGTCCTGGGTGAGGGATCCCTCCTCTGTTGCTCACCCTGAGGTTTCTCAGATTTTTCCCTGTTAAAAGGGTTTTCTGTGGAGTTTCTCCTCAGCCGATGTGAGGGTCTGAGGGCAGAGGATGTTGTTATGATGCCATGTGAAGCCCTTTGAGACAAACTGGTTGTGGAAACGGGCTCTACAAATAAAATTGCCTTGCCTTGCCTGGCCTTACTTTTGGCTCAGCTCTGTTTTCATCAAAATATAAGGCTTCAACAAGGCCCCTGTTCAAATTACACCTGTTTCTTTTCTTCTCTTTCTTACTGAAGAACCACCGTAAGATGAAAATTAATCACAAAAATTCCCTTGAACAAGCAAATCAGATATTGAAAACAATCCTAGTATTCATATTTATTCTGCTTGCTGTTGTGAGTGATTACTTTTTTCAAGTGTACATTTAAAACTTCCTGATTCCTAATACTGAAGTTAATCCTCTTACACATAATCTTCACTGAAAAAGTACCAGAACAAACCTCAGTGTGAAGTTTTGATGCTGATTTAAAACAGACTTGCCTCACTGGAGGACTGAATGTGATTTGTGCATTTCATGCTGCCTTGCTAATTCCTCCTGTGCATCCCCAGGTGTTTGCTCAGCCCTCCAACGTGGCTGTAACCAAGATGGATGTGAACAACTTGGCCATGGTGATGGCACCCAACTGCTTACGGTGTCAATCAGACGATCCACGGATTATCTTTGAGAACACACGCAAGGAGATGTCCTTTCTCAGAATGCTCATCGTTCATCTGGATACCACTTTCATTGAAGGAGTGGTGTAGAGCTCCCCCACCCAATACTACCACCACCACCACCTCAGCTTCTACAGTTACACATCTACACAGAAATATACAACTATGTGTACACACTGGAAACTCTTGGGGGGACACCTCATACTACAGCGTATTTCTTACCAAAAGACAATACAAATCAGGCTTTGGAACGTTTTGTTGTTGTTGTTGTTGTTTTTTTACGATAATGCACAGCAACCCCATGTAAGAGCCAAGAAGCAGCTCACTGACACTCAGACTAAAGCAATTAACTTTAATGACGCTAACATATTTACTGTAAGTAGGTAGGTGGGTAGGTATTACTACAGTTTATCATACAACAACTGGGTCTAGTAATATTTGTTGGGAGGTAATCTCTTTCACAAGGAAACTAAAAATAGCCAGGTAGATACTCCACCGTTATTTTTTAATTTGTTTGTTTTTATTTTTACTCCCTGGTATCGTGCGTGTGTGTGTGTGTGATTGTCAGAGTTGCAACCAAAGTCTTCTTTTGTCACATATAGAAAAGAAATGAAAGAAATCCTCTTATAGTGTCTTGTTAATAAGCTTGTTCAGTTTTTAGTTGTTCTGCAGCAGCCACCTCAAGACACAAAAAAGCTGCACCACCACCTCCACCTCCACAGCTGTGTCTCCGAATTTGAGTACAGAGCCAATATTTCTAAGCACAAACTGGAAGGCTACACGGAAAACTCTTTTTAACTCATCTTGGTGGTTCTCAAAGTAAACAACATTTTACACCTCTAAACACTGTAATGAAGTGTTGTTATGACAGTGACGTTGGATATTCAGATGATAATTCTCTCTCTATTCTCTATAAGAAGCCTTTTAATTGTGTTCTGTTTTTGTGGTCTGTATGTTTTGTGGCTCAGGTTTTATGAATAAAACGGGTGTTGGACGTCAAAACCACCCCCACCCCCCCACACCCACCCCCATCAGCATCATGAATCAATCTCATCCCCCCTCACTGAGAAAGAAGTATTGTTCAACTGTCAAGCACTATGAGAATGTAGAGTAAGCTTATTGTGTCCACTCAGGCTTCGCTGATGTAAATAAATACTGTGTGTAAATAGTGTTAACTCTACTTCAAGTGTACTCTAATGATGCAAGATGAGAGTGGAGTAAAGAGCAATATAATGTTTTGGTTTTTTTAATTACTGTTAAGTTCTCTGTTGTAATCGCCTGCCTTTTGAACATAGAACTGATTCAAACCACTCTCCATGTGTGTATAGGTGTGTGATTCTGTAAGGTCTTGTTAAAGTATAGAATGACTGTCTATAAATAAAGGTTTGTTCAATTGTATACTGGTTATTTCCTCTTTGCTTTTTTTGGGGGGTGCTGTGCTGTTTGTTTATACTCCAACTATTCTGGTTCAAAAAGATGTTGTGGCAGCCATCATTATCAGAGATATCTTAAAGTTATATTTAAACTCTTTTAAAACAGTAAAGAGGACACATTTAATATACATTTCTTTTTAGTTTCTGGTGTATAACAAAAATAATTTAAAAAATATTTGAAACTAAAAGAAGACACCTTATTATTTAAAAAATTTATGATGTCTGGCGCAGCGTTTTATAACTGCAGGCATATTCTCAGTCCTGCTAATTTATTCATCAGTTCAGACAAAAAAAATGACAGGGTTTCTGTCAAGATGCTTGCTTGATGAGAGTTAATGAAATATGCACAGGTGTTGGAGTGAATTGCAGTCAAAAGGAGTGATCGGTTGATGAGGAAATTTATCTGTTTTATCATGTAAATGCGACTGTTTAAAAAAAAAAAAGAATATATATCTCTGCGTTTGCAATGTGCTACCTTTGCATCATTGAGGCGTTTGAATGGACGTCGGGAGGCGCTATATGGCCGGTAATCTGTTGAAAAGGTGAAAATGAACTCAAACTTGGTTCAGGGCATTCGATTGGGACCAGATCAAACGTCAGAGAGACGATTAATTATTCTGGAATATATTTCATTAATGCTAGTGCACATAAAAGTGGTGGTTAAAAAGAATCTGGAAAAATTACTGACAAAAAGTTTCTTTTTCCTTAATTTTCTAGCCATTTATGATCGAGTTAAGGTTGGTTTGTTTCATTCATCCCAGTTTACCTACCACTTGGTGTAATTACATAAAAGGGCACTTTCTAGGACGCACCGCGGTATTTCAGAGGCCATCACAGATCATATTGGGACGAATGACGCGCGGGAGCATGATAGGCGCATGCGCACTAAAACACCACACAGCCCGCGCCGGTGGCGAAAGCAACGGCAAGAAATACAACTGCGTAATCTGGAGCAGACAAGCGGAGGCGGCGGAGCCTGCTTGTCGGAAGGATTATACTGCATATTTGACACCCAACCGGACAAAGGGTGGCTGGGGAACAGGTACGATGCTCAAAGCTCACCATCCGTAACACTTAGGCGTGGATGGACCCTCATGGCACCGCGGACTAGGCTCGTTCGGCGGATGCATCAACAGTGTAGCTGGCGTAATGCCGCGTGTCGGCGCTTTGAGTTCAAAACAAACGTGACGAAGTAGAAATACAATGTTGTGTATGTCCACTATATTGCTGTTTTAGTGTTATTACGGTTTTGGGTCCTGGTCGACGTATCCATTCCGCCTGTGTCTGGTTGTATTTTGTCGTGGCTTCTTGGTTGGGGGAAGTTTATTGCTTTGTACCTCGAGTCCACGCCGCTCGCGCACAGTAGGAAAAGTATGAAGAAGTAGGCCTACCGTGAGGCCCAGCTGTGAGTGACAGCTGCTCGGCCAATCAGATTCGCGCATTCCATTCACACTGGGCTGTATCAGCCAGTCACGTTGGCGTGAATTGTGACGTAGGTGGTGGTTTCTTCAAGCTACTCCCTCTGGTTATAAAACACCGGACAACAAAGTGTCAGGTCCTGGCTGACAATTGTGTATCTGGAGAGGCGCGAAGCAAAACCTGTGCTATAAAAAGCGTGTAGAAGAATGGGATTATGTGTGGTTGGACAATTAGCGGCACCTTCATATGCAAAATTAGGTTAGACATGAGGACATGTTAAATTCAACCCGTCTATATTCTCATTTCGACCTGTTATTGCTAAACCTGTTTCTGATGGTTGTAGAATCCCCTACACAGTCACATTTAGGTCGTTGTCGTCTGTTTGGCTCTGCGTTTGTGTTATTCAAATACGAGTTCGCACAATAATTCTTAATTTACTCTTATTATAATTGTGCGACTTGATGATGTCATTCTAGATACCTGCCGGTAACGGGCGCTCATTTTAATTCTCTATCGCGGCCTCCTTTTGTGTCTGTACGTGGGTCGGCTGACTAGCAAACACGTGGGCTGTGTACTCGGAAGACATCTGGTTAGTAGGTCGGGCTGAACCCGCCTCGCTTCGCTCAAGCTACGTTAGACAATGTGTGGTTAGTCAGCTGTACCCTGGATCTAATTAAGATCTTGCAGTATCGAATCGATACTGTTGAGGTTGTATGAAAGAAAGGCTGATGTCTTAATATTTCTTCATATATTCTGCGTGCTGACGAAAGAGGCGCTAGTATTCGGAGCATTAATGCTATTTCATTACGGCCAAAAGGACTACCGCCTCTTGCTGGCTTTGATCAGAACTGGCATGCTAGGAAATGTATTTATTAGGAATATGTAAGGGTGCACACATTTGTAAGCACTGTTCGGTGCTCATAGTGGAAAACTACCATCACTCATCCTCCTCTCTAGACAGCAAATGAAATACTGAAATCGAATGTCTCATTAATAAAGACAACTTAAAGGATTTCAGGTCATCCCCAAGACACTGTAACTTCTCTAGTTCACTAGGTCTCACTAAACATCCTGCACATTTCACCACCATTGACGGGCATGGCTCACCGTAGTATTAGTTTTCCCTTACTGTACACATTTGCATCATGTTACAAAACTTGTAATGTGTTGCTTGTGAACCTTTTTTGTTATTCTTGGCCCTAGATGGCATAATGGCTTAATAAAGGACTCAGTAGTAGTGAATTACTGGCCTTGCAAGACTTAACTGCCTATTGGGCAGAGCTGTGATTTGCCAGTCCTCTGGTAACCTAAATCTTGATGACCTGGAAAAAGACGGGGCTAATTGTAGCATCATTATGTCCTGTTTATCAGTAGTCTAACTGAGGTCATATGGGTGTAGTTTTGATTGGTGTGTTTATTGTGTGTGTGTGTGTGTGTGTACGTGTGTGTGTGTGTACGTGTGTGTGTTTGTATGTGTACAGGAAGGGAGCCTTGATGTGGGCAGTATGAGTAAGACGCCCCCTAACAGAAGAGGGATTACATTTGAGGTGGGAGCTCAGCTTGAGGCCAGAGACAGCCTCAAAAACTGGTGAGTCATGGCCTCATTCATCCTTTTCAATCCTTGAAACTGTAAACCACCTTCACTCTCACGTAGATGTACAGCACATTTTCCCTTTACTTGGCCCATTGTCATCAACCATTAAAAGATTAAGGTCTAGCAATTCCCTTTTCGTGGTTTCGCTTCTGCTCTGCCAGTAAACAACAACTGGCGATATACATTTGAGGTCAGAAATTGCAGCCCCTATTGTTGTGTTGAACAGTACAATTCATTCATGACTGACATGACCAAGCAAGGAAAGCTAAATAATGGGGTGAGGATGGGCCTGGTACATTTGGTGGATACCCCTGACTGCTGTGGGCGACTGACTCTTGTCAAATTAGTTTGGTTTTTAGTAGAGCGAACATTTTCTTCCTCAAACTGCATGTAATAGTAGTCATTCTAATATCATGACATAAAAGCAAAGTACACAATTTCAAAAAAACAATTATCCTTTAAGAAAATTCAGATGTTAAATGTAAAATGGCTAACACTGGTTGCGCAATACAGGATACTCAGCCTGATTTAGGTTGTGATTCACCTTTACACTCCCAAAAATCGTTGGCGCATTCCGAAGCGCTTGCAGACACAATCTTCATGTTCCCAACTGGCTCAGAGCCCAATCTTGAATTTTAGATATCAAATCTCTGCATGTGAACTTTTAGCAGTAGCCCCATTTCAGGCCGATGCTTTAAACTTTATTCCCAACTCATTTCCAGATTCAAAATGTATCAGCGATCTGCATTCCATCCTCTCAGCCGTAAAGTCAACAATATTTTTTTCCTCCTTCTGTTTTTATGCAAAACATTGCACACACAAGCTCTATCAGCGCAATGTTATGTTTTCAGTGGCAGGTTTTTAGGATATTATCAGCTGCTGGTTTTATGAATGTAAAGAATGGCTGCATCTCTTAGGCTATGCAGCAGGTAAATCGATCCCTGAGCATGTACTATTTTACCCTCTCATGTTTATATTCAAACTGTCAAGCAGAAGCATCTGTAACAGCCAACTGATGGGACAGCCTCTCACCATCTGTGTTTTTTACTCTGAGCTCTGGAAAAAAATGACGGGGTTAAGTATCAGATGAGAGTACCATTGTATTTTGTCACCACTGTTTTTAAACAAAGTCAAAGGATGTCAACCCTGATGAGAATATTTTGACAGGTTCTGCGTGTCAGTTTGAGTTCAATGAAAAAACACACTCTACAGCTTTGTTAGTCTGCTGCATGTGGAAGAAATAATAAATGCACAAAACAAAGCTCAGTAATAATTGTTATTTAGAAAAAGAAGAAGAAAAAGTTCAACAATATATGAGCCTTCAGAATGACCAATTACTAATGGCTATCCTGTTAACCATTGAGTCTCACATTTTGAATGATGTTGTTCCTATAGGTATGCTGCCAACATAGAGAAGATAGACTATGAAGATGAAAAAGTACTAATTCATTACCGGCAGTGGAGCCATCGTTATGACGAGTGGTTTGACTGGACAAGTCCCTACTTGAGACCTGTGGAGCGCGTCCAACTGAGGAGGCAAGGCCTGCAGGACGACACCCCTGTGCCTGTAAGCTAAAGATGCTGTTGGGTCTGCTTATTTGTCTCTCTGTAACCTTTGACACATCAAGTCATTCTTCATCTGTCCCTCTTAAATGCTGAAACACAGTGCTGGGGTTTTATTGGCATACTGTAAGAGAAATAGGTTCCTATAAAGTGAAATGAAATATCCGTTTCCTTGGAGTTCAGCTTTAGCGACAATGAATATGTTTGCATGAGAACATAAGTCATCTAGAGTGTTACCAAAAATGAATGTGCCTGTCCTTGTCACCAGGGTTTTCACGTGAATGACAAGGTCCTGGCCAGCTGGTCTGATTGCCGTTTCTACCCTGCTAAGGTCATTTCGGTCAATAAAGATGGTGAGGAAAATACTTCTGAAATATATCACTGTATGTAATAAAACATTTCTAAGTTAACAGTTATAAAAATGTGGTAGGATTGCAGCCTTTTTTCCCATATGCACCTGCTTATTGAAGATGTGTGGCGAGGGCCAGGACATTACATCTATCATCTGATTAAGTACATCAATACTTTGGTTTGGTTTTGATTTTAGCAATTCTACAAGGATTGTGATTTGATATTACTTTTTTTAATCTAGTAAAGTTGGATCATACACTTCTAGAGATCCAAAAGCCTTCTCATCACCTATACCCGTAGTAACCTACCTGCTGCCCAGTTTTGTTTTGTCGCAAGTCATATTTACCAAGTAACTACTAAATAAACTGACAACAGCAAACCTAAGACAAAAGGGAACATTTAGTCAAGACAAAAGGGAACATTTAGTCATGGCAAATCTTGAAAGCTAAGCATATCCCACCCAGTGCGGTCAGCTCTGAGGAAAACAGCAGGAAAATAATGACCCGGGTCAGAAGTACATTACACATAGTATTTGTCTTTTATTTCAGTGTTGAAACAGTTTAACTGTCTAAAGCTTAGCGGCCCGGTGCTTGTGTAACACATTGTCTTGTTCTCCTCTCAGCATCTTACACTGTGAAGTTCTATGATGGCGTCATCCAGACAGTGAAGGGAATTCACGTGAAGCCTTTTATTAAAGAGGTACATGGAGTTAGTGATACAAATATCCATGCATTGATCCGTCAGCAATTTTCTCCTCTTTCTTACTTTCGCTTTTTGCCTTGCTCACAAACAGAGAGGTGGAGGAAAGTCTCGGTCCTCTGAGAGAACCATGGTTAGGAGAGTCCCAAATCGTAGAGACAGGAGGCCTCAGGAGAATGGTGGTCCCAAGAACAAGCGGGCCAGACGCAGTACCTCAGACCAGGAGGATGACAGCAATAGTGAAGACGAGGAGCAGGAGGAGAGTATGCTGAATGAGAATAACAAGAAAGCAAATGTTAAGCTGGAGACTGCACCCCCTATCAAACAGGAAGAGGAAGTATCAGAGCAAGCAGACCAGAAGAAACCCAGGGATGAAGAAAAGGGGGCAGGACTTACAAATGGTATTAAGGTAGAAGAAGATCATCAGCGGACTGATGATGGATGTCATGTTAGTGGCAAAGTGAAAAAGGAGGAGGGGGAGGAGGAACATAACACAGCTAAGCCATATACAGAGTCACCCAAGCCATTCACAGAGGTGCCCAATCAGGCAGATCAGGTGTCTGTCACTACCACAACCACAGAGTCCAATGGAGGAGAAGAGGAGAAGCCCAAAATCCAATCAGAGAGCACTCAGCCTCCAGCAGATGTGCCTCCTCCTCAGCCTGTGAAACGTGAGTGTTCATGAAGTACTCTGGATTTGAGACCCCGTGGAAATGAGGTCATGGTCTGATCTGAGTGATCCAATCACAAGTGGATAGCTCCTTTCAGGTGTGAACGTGCCTGAAGAAAGATGGAGATCACTGAGACCACATTCGGAGATGGTCTGAGCCACATGTGGGCACATTAATTTAGCTGTGTGAACTCAAATGTGTCCTGGGTCACAACGTCTGACGTCCTCTATTCAAGAAGAAATGTATACTGATTTTTGCTGGAATGGTGGCTTATGATGAAAATCATTAGACGAAGTCTGATTTTAAAATGCTAGCTATAGAAGTGCATCATCAAATCATTCTGATTTTGTTTTGATGATGTGATTTTAATTTTCGATTGATTGACTCAGGACTGCAACAGGCAATTTTCACCCAATTTGAACAAAACGGCTGATTGTGTTGCTTGTAATAAACTTGTGGGTAAACATGCCGATTCAAAACTTGCAAATGTATGTTACTGTTACATTTATGGAAGGGAATTGAGATCCAATCACAAGTGGTCACATGAGACCATAGTGTGAACGTCGCTCAGAACTGTATACTAGTGATTGGATATCTAAGGACAAATCCTCAAGCCAGGTTTAAACAGTGCCTGAGTGTGTGATAGTAGTGTCAAGCTCTGTTTATATTTTCAAGACTTGAGCAACTAAATAAATGTGATTTATCTCTGACAGCGGTGAGGAAGCAGGGTTTCCACAACCCCAACAGATTCAGCAGAGAACCATGTAAGTACACTTTTATATTTTCTCCCTGTCCTCGTGTGTTGTTCAAATTGTCCTTATGTCCATATTTTTATTCTATTTTCAGTGTACCGAGTTATCAAAAACCAACCCCCTCCCGTCCTGTCCATCAACCTTGACCATAACCCGTTCAAGTGTAGTGCTCCTGGCTGCACAAAATCATTCCGTAAGGCCAAGCTGCTGCACTACCATATGAAATATTACCATGGTGAGGAGCAGCCTCCAGAGACAGAGTGCAGTCCTACCAGGAGTGTCCAGACCAGGGCCTCTGATAAACAGGCTACTGCCACCAATTTGGACAGTCCGAAGAGAAGACGAACCATCTCTGCCACTATGCGTGAGTTTATCTCCACTTTAATTTCTGTCCCACTGGATCTGACAGAGAGAACCAGCTGTTCTTCCTAGAAGGCTAGGGTCAAATGCAACTCATGTAGCATTCAAATAAAATATACTTTATAAAGATATTTTAATTAATATTGACACTCTTCTAAAAATGAATGTGTTCATGTATTAAGTCAAGTCAATTTTATTTGTATAGCGCCAAATCACAATAAAAGTTATCTCATGATACTTTACAAGTAGAGCAGGCCTAGCACCACACTCCTTCAAGACCTTCCTTTTAACAGGCAGGAATGTCAAGGAGATATAAGCTCAATGGGGACGGCCTTCTGCTTTGACCAGTTGGGGGGAAAGAGAGCAGGGCAGAGACAAGGACAGATAATGGAGGAAGACGGATATACAGAAGGGAAGAGAGGGACAGAGATAAAGAGAGAGAGAAAGGGAAGGAGAATGCTGGACAGATGGGGACGTGAGCAGGTGGCGCTATGTGTGACAGCTTGAGCCTCTTCAGGTCTGTAGCCTCCTCCAGCAGCACCTGGGATCTGTGATGAGGGGAGCCTGAAGGCTCCGGAGAAGAAGACGAGTTCGTAATATGTATGAGTATGATTTATGTATGACACATATAGGAGGACAGCGAAGGAAGAGAGGAGGAGAGAGAGGCCCATTGCACCATGGGAGAGCCAGTCTAAGCCTACAGCTTCATATCTAAGTGCTAGCCTAAACCAGACCTAACTATAAGCTTTATCAAAAAAGAAGTTCTTAAGTCTGCTCTTAAACATAGACAGGTTTTCTGAATCCCAGACTGAAGTGTGTGGGGTTTTTTTTTTTTGTTTTTTTTTCGGTTTTTCTGTTTAAACAGCTGCTAGTTTTGACTTCTTATGTAGTGCTATCAGAGTGAAGCATAATCCATCCATCCATCCATTTTCTACTGCTTATCCTGTTAAGGGTCATGGGGGGGGGGGGGAGCTGGAGCCTATCCGAGCAGCCTTCAGGTGAGAGGCAGGGTTCACCCTGGACAGGTCCCCAGTCCATCACAGTGCCAACACATATAGACAGACAGCCATTCACTCTCACAGCCACACCTACTGTCAATTTAGAGTGTGAAGCAAAATGATAACTGTTATTCTGTAGGGATGTGTAAAACTGAGGAGGGCTGCTGAGTCATGTAGTTCAAAACTGAAACACATTTTTATCAACAGAAGTATTTTTTTCTTTGTATTTATTCCTTACTACTTGTAATTGATTGTGAACAATAAATTGCAATTACAGACTCTGTAGTATCTGCGTCAGCACTCTGTGGTGAGGTGAAGACTGCAGGCAGGCGCACGTCAGCCCCGTCTGCAGTTAGTACCCAGGGCCAACAGCAGAGGGCGCTACTGAGGGAAAAATGCAAGGAGAACCAGCTGGACAGGAATGGGTGCCAGCAGCAAGACAGAGACTCTGACAAGAGTGGCTTTAACATCAGTCAGTAGCATTGTGATTTGAGTTCTCACATTTTAATGTCTTTGTCACCTATTTGCATTAATGCTGCAATGTGTCCTATTTTATTTATTGTAACTTAATGCTCCCCAGGTTCAGTAAAAGACAGACTGAAAGACAAACCAAAACAGAAGGACTTCCTCCGCATTAAACTAAAGAAGCGGAAGAAGAAAAAGAAGGCAAAGTCTGGTAAGAAGGGATCCCAGGCATTGGGCCTCATCACATATCTTCTGCTTTGCACGCGCATTCCCTGTGACGTTGTGGACATGGCTAGGCTGCAAAGCACTCATTCACTCCTTTCGGTGTTGGCTGAGCCTCTGCGTGTGGGAGAAGTGGTACATCTGTTGCTGGCCCCAGTCATACTCCATTATTTAAACCAAGCTATACATGAAAGCTTGGTTTAACTGTTATATGACAACTCTGTACCGGTGATGAAAAGTGCGGGTTCTGACTAACTTGAACGCAATTCCACTCTGTTGTTCCGAGTTGGTACTCACAAGTACATGAATGTGATTGGCATGTATGCATAGGCTGCCTTCCTCAGACTGCCTACTTCACTGGATGAAGGCCTGAAACCGTTGACATACGGAGTTTTATAACAATGATCGGCCCTGATTGTTCTTGAGTCTGTCATATTTTTCCTCAATGTTTGCTTGTCATCCCCTGTTGGGCATTTGTTTCGAAATTTCCAAAGTTGACATTTTGTTTTACGTCTGCTCCACCCCCCCCCTCCCCTTCCCTGTATTAACAGACTACACAGGTAGTGAGGAGAATATTGACATCTCTGTATTGGGTCTTCCATCCAAATTGAATTTGCCACTCAAACCCCCCCTCTCACACAATCACAAGCCTGAGGCCTACCCCAGCAGGCCTGGATACAGCTACTCAGAGCAGATAAATGTGGATGGTGGGTATCTCTGACGGTGCATGTTTTTGTGTGTGACTGTACATAGTTTCCTCTCCCCTTCATTCTTCAGTCCATCATGTTTTCTTCGTTTGATCTGCACCACACCTGGTATCTGTGTCCAAATGTTTTTCATGTCCTGACCTTCAGAGGCAAAGTGCCGGCTGTCGCTGCTAAATATTCTTTGCTTGTTGATTGAGTGCTGAGCTGTTCTTCGCTGCTACGGCTTGTTTCATCATGTAATCCACAAATATTCAGTAAAACTCAATTAGTGCATACATGTTTAAGTATTATAGAAAATGATGTGTGAGAAATGTAATATTAACTGGGTCATGATGGCAAAAGTCACATCTTTACAAGTTGGCATTCCTTTGAAAATTGTAACATCCCAGTGTGGCTTTGTCACTGTAGATGAGGATAGCATGAGCGACTGGTCCACTGACAGCTGTGGATGGAGCGATGAAGATTACGGGGTGGACTTGGATGTCACAACACCACCCTTAAGTCTGGACTCTGGTGCTGTTGACACAAGTGACCAAGAGATAGTGCGGTGTATCTGCGAGGTGGAGGAAGAGAATGACTTCATGATCCAAGTGAGATGTTTTGTTATTGATTGATATCATTTATTTCTTCTTCTTCTTCTTCTTTTTGTCTTTGGCTCACAGTTGTAAAAATTGGATTTATTTGTGACTCCCTCAGTGTGAAGATTGTTTGTGCTGGCAACATGGCACCTGCATGGGCCTACTGGAAGATAATGTTCCAGACAGATACTCATGCTACATTTGCAGAGACCCTCCAGGTGAGTACAAACCACCTTCTCAAATGCTGTTGCATTAAATTCCATTGTGTATACTGTGATCATTTTATGTATGCTGAGGTTACGTTTTAATTTAAACAAACTTTTACCGATGCAGATGTGTTTGGTTTAGATGGATTAACACTTATTGGGCTTGCTGTAACTTAAGGAATCAGTTCCCACTCAAGTAATTTAACCTTTATTTTGCCCATGAGTTTAGAATTTTTGCCCCCAGCAAGAAAAAATTTGTAAAAAAAAATAAAGATGTGATCAGAAACAAATGAACAAAGCCCTCAAAAAGGGCACTGCTGGAATAAAATACCTGTGTGATGTGACATAATGAAGAGCATAGCCCTGGGGTCTGCAGGTTTCCTTGTTGGTAGGATTAAGGTTCACAGCAACCAGGCTCTGTACGAGTCATTGCCACCCCTCTTTACCACTTCAATAAGGATTTCTGAACAACTCAACTCTTTGAGACTGCTTGTTTGTAATATCATGATTTTTCTCAGGTCAGAGGCAGAGTTTGCGCTACTGGTATGACCGTGAATGGTTGAGCAATGGACACATGTACGGCCTATCCTTCCTGGAAGAAAACTACTCACACCAAAATGCCAAGAAGATCACTACCACGCACCAGCTTCTGGGAGATGTGCACCATGTGGTAGAGATCCTCAATGGGCTGCAGCTGAAGATGAGTGTCTTACAGTGAGTACAGGATACCTGTAAGAACAGGCTGGAGGCTGGCCTCTGTCAAGACTGAAATCAATTATATGTCGAATGTGATAGAAATTGTCACCAGGTGTGACCAGGGGTGTTGTCGACAGTGGTCTAATTTTTGCCTTGGCTCCTCAGAAGCAACACTCACCCTGACCTGCAGCTGTGGCGCCAACCCTGGAAGCAGGTACAGCGGCCACTGAGTGGCTCCAACTCGTGCTTGGGCAGTGACGCAGTTCCATCTCCAGTGACTCCTGATGAGGACATGAGCCGAGGCGAGATTTTATTGTCTAATGCGCTGGAGAGGCTGAGCAGGGCTGCGACAGCTGCAACTGCCTCCTCATCCTGTTCCTCCTCACCCTTCCCATCTTTCCAAGACTCGTATATCAGCAGTGAACACTGTTACCAGAAACCGCGGGCTTACTACCCAGCAGTGGAGCAGAGGCTGGTAGTGGAGACCCGACAGGGCTCTGAGTTAGAAGACAGCATGAGAAGCACTGAGGAACTCCTGGAGAGGGAGCAGCGTTATGGCAGTCTGCTGGAAACCGACAAGCCCAAATCACTGGGCACAACTTACAAGGTTAGGCTGAATACCCAATTGCTAATGTTGCTGAAATTGTAAAAATTATAATCGATACAATAAAGATGTAACTACATGTATTCTTTCCAAAAAAAAAATTTAGTGTGAGTCAGTCTTTTTCTGCACCAGCTACACATGCACCGTTTCCCCTCCAGCTCTCAGTGATGGATGGGTGTATGTAGCTTCTGCTAATTCGTTTAAACCAGAGCCCGATGTACCTGTTGTACCATTGGCATCTCTCTTCTGGAAACAGGTTTTTCCATTTAATTGATGGAAGATGAACTTGTCTGCTAATTGGCTGATCAGACCAAAGCTAGATGCTAGCAAGTGTTGTTGTCATAGCGATTGATGGTTTAGTTGGCTGAACTTTCCTTGATTGTGGACCATCAGGAAATAACAGTGGAGTCTGACTGAGCTGCCCATAATGATCAAGCAGCCTCTTACAAACATCCACACTACAATGATCCTTAAGTGCTTTTATACCACAGATTGTTCTATAAACCATAAGAGCTCGTTCTTCCCATAATTTTCTTTCAGAGTCATCACGGTCATATGTGGCCTAGGAATAAAGAACCACAGAACATTTCAAAATAAGGTTGCGGTGTTGTAATTCTTTTGTGCTTGGATAAAGTGCATCTGATTTTAGTTGCTTTGGTGCAAAAACTACTGAGGTGAAGCCATTATTTGATTTTTTTTTTTTTTGGTTTTGATCCCCCCCCGACCGTCTACAGGCTTTGATGGGCAGCTCATGGTCACAGGCTGAGATGAAGGATGAGGTGGGGAGAGATCCTGAAGAGGCTTCAGATAACAGCAGACAGCATCAGCAATGGCAGATCAACCTGTTGGATCACATTGATGCAGTCCAGGATGAGGTCTCTCACAGGATGGACTTCATTGAGAGGGAGTTGGACGGTAAGAGTTTTCCTGGCCTTCGAGTGGTCCAAAACATGATATCTGAGCAGTGTGTTCTTACCTGATGCTGTACTGGTTCCCCTCAGTGCTGGAGAGCTGGCTCGACTACACGGGAGAACTAGAGCCTCCAGAACCCTTGGCACGTCTGCCACAGCTCAAACACCGCATGAAGCGGCTGATGACACAGCTGGGCAAGGTGCAGCAGATTGCACTGTACAGCTCCACATGAGGGCACCAGAGAACAGCAGTACGTGGAAAGATGACGATATAAATGCAAGTGCAAGACCCTGATTGTATAACACGATTTGTGACCTGCTGCTGTTTCACCTTCTAAAGGTTCTTTGTGGTGATATCTGATGCCACAGCCAGCCAGTGTCATACATTAGTACCTATATGAACATTTATGGAAGGTTGGCATCTTAAATCAGGATTAAACACAAAAAGTAACCTCGTAAATGCAGGAGAAAATTGTAGGACCAGACTACACTTGTTTCCCATGCAAGTCCTTTTTGAATGCCTTCTGTTTATGACACAGATGAAGGCTGCTCTGTCTCTCGGTGCACAGTGCTTTACATCCACAAGCTTTATATTCCAATTGCAGTTGAGATCCTATTTGCAATAGTTTTATGAAATATTCAAATGGATACTGCCCTTGCATTAACATTGTTCCATACTTGAGTTTTGATCACCTGTCATTCATTGAAATTCACTCTGGACAAATAATCCCTTGAAGACACCCAGTATGTAATGGCACTTTACAAGCTGTTTCAACAGATAATTATCTGTTTTTCACCCACCTGAGTGTTTGGTTTTCCTCTACACTGTGAATTTATTTTTGTCTGGAATCAAAGGCATCTTATTTTAAGCTTCAGATCCTAAGCGTGACATCTGTTTTAGTCTTAAATTGTAATGTTTCTCTTCCTAAAACTTTTCTCATTATTGTACCAATGTTCTTGGTTAATTCTTGTGTTAATCCCTTACATCAATTTACACCCTGCATTGTTACTCCAGCACTTGACCTAGGATTCACTCGAGTGTATGTGGACTTTTCTCAGCCTAACCTAGCATCTTGTACTTTGTCAGTGACAGATACTACTTAGATGACCTGTACATGTATTATTTTCCGGATTTTGTTTCATTGGTTTCTTTACAGTGTTTTGGTTATTTGTAGATAAGTCATTAAAATGTGCTCTTTATTGAAACCTTTCTCCAAATACATATGTTGTATGCTACTGTACTGTAACTGTCTTAGAAGCAGGGAAAATATTGAAAACAATGCAAACAGATTTGCTCGTACTTAAATAAACTATCATTGTTATTAATCCTTACAGGCATGTTCTTGGACGTCTTCTCTCTGTGTCTCTTAAGCCTTTTTCATCGTGTTTAGCCAGCTGGACAAACACTTGTCAAAGGTTGCATCATTCACTGTTTGATGTAACATGTTTTCTCCTCAGCTGATTTGGGCTCTTACACAACCACACTGAAATCCAGGCCAGCAGTAGTGTGAGGGTTTGCAGAACTAAGACTTCTTCCCTGATGATTTGTCACTGAGCAAGGCATTCAAACAACACTGGTTGCACGTGGGACCTGTAAAGTAGGGAAATGAATGAGAGGGCTCTTTTTTTTTTGAGAGAGGAGAGAGATTGCGTGCTCACTCCATGTTTTTATTTTATGCTATTTGTGCAGTTACATAATCAGATTGAAAATAAAAAACATGATGGGAATCCTAATCAGTTAATCTCTCAAAATTGAACTAGCATCACGTGGAGAGAGCCCAATATATTCCCCACAAAAACCTCAAAGATTTTTGGATTTCTGATGGAAATTCGATTAAATGTTGAGGTCACTTTTCAATCAATCTGTATGTTATCACCAGTTCCCCCCCCCCCCCCCCCCCCAAACACCACAAACACGCGTGACATTTTGGTAACTGAGCTGCCCGATTTGGCTTTTTTTCAGCCTAAATTTGGTTTAAAAACAAGGTAAAAAAAAAACTGGGTCAATATCGAGCTAAATGATGATGGGCTTTAGAGTGGACTGGTATTACGAATGTCAATATTTTTAAAAAAGACGCCTGTTTAAAAAAAAATGTTGCAATGATCTCACCTCTCATTAGCGAAGGCGTGCCGTAGGGTGTGCGCTGTACGTGTTTTCATTTTCGCCGGGAAGGGAGAAGTTCTAGGACATAATCTATATGATGTTGAGATACGTAATCTAAATGAAAACGTGTTGTTTGTATACGAATTAAAAACTACGCTCAATCTTTACCCGTTCGTGCTTGACTCGGTGGTTATGATTCGGGGCAGAGTGAGACCTCTGTCTCCGCCTCTTTGGTGAGCCTCCTTTGATTGGCTGCTCCGGGTGTCTGTGATGCAGCGAGTAGTTCCGCCCAGGATCACGTCGAAATACTAGTTGAAGCAGAGGAAGCGGCGGGCTGCTGCAGTCTTGTATACTTAGTGTCAAATATTTGTATCGCTGTTCATATTCAACGATATACCCGGATAGGAATTGACGGAAAGCCCCGGACACCTATTTTATTGTCAAGGTAAGTTTTGTATCCGTATTTGAGCGATACCGTCTCCCCATTTACCCGCTAACAGATGTGCCACGGGAGATTATCTACGCTCGCTGGGCTTCCCAACCTTTTCTTCTTGTCGTTGAATCGATTATTACGAGGAATGACTTGTGGAAAACCCACTAGAAACCGGTAGAACAACGGTTCGCACGCGCTGACCAGTGAGTTCCAAGAGCGCGAGGGAGCGAGCGAGACGGTCCAGTTAGAACAACTGCAGTTACTGAATTGAGTTCATCGCTGCTTCCCTCAACAGTGGCGCAACAAAGCTGCTATTTTCACACTCACACACACATACACACACATACACACACACACACACACTTCATCATAGCGCCATTATGTTCCGTTACTAGGTGTACACACCATATAAACATTGGCTTTAGCTATTTCACATTTGTTCTTTAATCGCCAATTAAGGACGTGGTTTCCGGTTAGCTTTTAGCTGCAATTCAATCCACTGATAAAGGAGACATGTCACTCCGTGAATCCCAGCAGGAATAAGTATTCAACGATTGAAGTGGTGTCGCCACGATATTAAATACCGTTCAGGTGATACTCGTTGTAACATTGTGATATTAGTTTGGTTTTCCCTCTGGTTTCTCTTTGATCTTGGTTTGAACAGCACTGTGCTGCTCGTCATCTACATACTCTTTTATTCAACATGTTCTTCAACACTGTCTGGGACAGACTGCAGGACTTGTCATATCTATCATGTTCAGATCTTATCAATCATACTGATGTAACTGCAGACACACGTTACCACATGATGGATGGCAATGGTGGCCATGTGAAGGTCACACAGGTGGGAAGTGTAGAGCTAGATGGTCGGTGTCAGATGCTCCACCTTTGTTAACAACGGTACTATAGTCTGTAAATTCACAGTTAAAATCCAGCAAGGAAAAAAAAATGTTACCAAAAAGCCCAAGGTTATAGTTTTGTCGTTATGTGGTAAAATGCAAATTAATAATCTGTATGTCACAGCCAGTGTCTGATAGTTTATTTTTTACTAAGTTATTGTACGGTGGTGGCGTTTCATTCAGTGTCCTATCACCCCACAGCGCCCTCAGCAGGGTCACGTGGTCGGGGATAGCGCTTGCGCAGCAACCTGTTGTCACTCACAATATTGTGAAGAAACATTTGTCATTGTTCAGACTGGAAGAGCAAGGACATAAAGCCTCTCTTCACCTTGTTGTAAAGCAGTCATTTGTTTTAATGGAAGCAAAAGAGCAGAGACAAGTCACTTTGTGGTTTATTGCCTTATCAGTAGAAGCAGCATAGCACTGGTTGATCATTACCGTCAGTAACTGCTGCCTAACTAATGGGAGTGAGAAAAGTTGTTTATTAAGGCATACCTTTATAGTTGAGAGCTTAGGAGACTTTGTTAGAATTGTCTGTATTTGGTCTCACTCTAGCACAGCTCATTTCGAATCACTTAAAATGGGCTCATTGCTGCATTTGTCCCACTTTCTCATTCTTTCCAACTGTAGTGGGAGTGCACTTCCCACAAAGGCCCAGATAAACAAACATACCTCACCACTATTCAAGGTGGAAACACAAGCAAGAATTGTAAAGGTGACATTAAGGGCTGCAACTAACAGGTATTTTCAACCTCAATTAATCTGCCGTTTATTTTCATTATTAAGCATTTGGTCTAAAATGTCAAAATTTGAAAAACCAAATGCCTGTCACAGTTTCCTAGAGCCAGCTTCTGCTGCAAAGGTGGAGTGCCATCTCTGGGTCAGGGATGAGACCCTGCCCCAGGTGGAGGAGTTCAAGTACCTTGGGGTCTTGTTCATGAGTGAAGGAAAGATGGATAGTGAGATCGACAGGGGGATTGGTGCAGCATTTACAGTGATGCGGACTCTGCATCGGTCCATCACGGTGAAGAGAGAGCTGAGCTGAGAGCTCTCAATTTACCGGACGATCTATGTTCTATCCTCACCTATGGTCATCAGCTTTGGGTAATGACTGAAAGGACAGGAGCGTGGATACAAGCGGCCAAAATGTGTTTCCTCCAGAGGGTGGCTGGGCTCTCCCTTAGAGATAGGGTGAGAAGCTCTGCCATCAGGGAGGAGCTCTGAGTAGAGCCTCTACTCCTCCACATTGAGAGGAATCAGATGAGGTGGCTTGGGCATCTGGTCAGGAGGTCTCCCAGATGCCTCCCTGGGGAGGTGTTCAGGGCACGTCCAAATGATAGGAGGTCTCAGGGAAGACCTGGGACACGTTGGAGAGAATATGTGTCTGGGCTGGCCTGGGAATGCCTCGGGATCTCTTGAGAGGTGCTGGACGAAGTAGCTGGGGAGAGGGATGTCTGGGTTTCTCTGCTTAGACTGTTGCCCCCACAACCAGTGGAGGAAGATGGTTGGATGGATGGATGGACAGACAGTTAGCTAGTTGAAAACTCAAATATTCTGGAGTTTCTGTCATAAATGACAAAAGCAGCAAATCCTTCTGTGTAAGAGTCTGACACCAGCAAATAGTTAATATTTTTAATTGAATAAGGATTGAAATGATTAATGGGTGATCTGTAAATTGCTGTCGATATCTGACAGAGCAAGCATTAATGTTAGCGATGCTTGCCTAGTCGTTCTTTATGCTAGCACCATCTGTTGGAGTTAGAGGGGTACACAGCAGGAGGCCGAATGTCTCAGACAGTACAGACCTTTAACAAGTTTGGGTGGACAAATCACTGGACAAATCAATTAATTGTTGCAGCTCTATTTAATTTAAATATTTCAGCATCAACTCCTGAGGTGCCTTTCAACCAGGATTACAATCTACACATAGTGTATTACAGGGATTACAGAGTGACTTACTAGAGTGGGAAACGCTCTGGTGGATTTGTTGCTGGAACAGCAGGGATGAATGTCAGGGAGGAACACTCGCTGGAGGGATGGCGGCAGTAATGAAGCCAATGTGCTGACAGTCATTCTTGTGTTCACTCTCACCTCTGCATTACAGTCACTCTGGGTTTTCCAGTCCTGCAGGGCAAAACAAAACCTAAATTTGACAATTACTTTATAATTGGAAGCATAATTGTCATCAACAAACTGGTTTAGTGTGTGTTTTTTCTGTCTGATGCCTCCTCCTGGAGCTGCGTGTTTGTAACTGAGCTGCATCTGTAATTCAAGCTGTGGCAGGTCTAACGTTACAACGGCACCTTCAAACTTTCCAAGCTAAAGCAATTGAGGCAAACACCCCCTTGGTCCCATTTAAATTTCCCATTGATCTCCCCCCCCCCCCCACACACACACACACACACACATTCTTGCACCCATGGGGATGGTGTGGAGAGTGTAAAACAAACAATGAAAGACTAAAACACCAGATACAGATGTATTTTCCACATATTTCTCAGACTCTTATCACTTGTCAGCATCAGGGGATGATAGCAGCAGGCGGTGATGATGCAGTGAGGCCCAGCACAGGTGGGAGGCCTGTTGATCCAAAGTGCTGGATTCAAGCCGAGCTGCACCGCAGGAGTCCCTGCACTGTCCTTCAGCAGCAAGAACCCTCATACAACTCTTCAAATATGCATTTCTACTCCAAGAAAAAAAAAAATCAGTTTGTCCATAGATGCACTGAGGCTTAGCCCAAGCAAACTATATTTACATTGCTAGTATGAAGAACAGTGCGGAACTCTGTTTCTGTCCTCAATTGGGGTTAATGGTCCCGGTGCACTTGGGCAAATAAAATCCTTAATTTGTTCTAATGACAGAGTCAATGGTAGCTGTAGTTCCCTGAAGGTTTAAGGGTCCTCCTCCTCATGCTGTGTTCTTGCTTGAAGCACTGATGTTTATACAGACACCCTACACAAAGACGTGATACAACAGTGGACATACACTTGAGGTGTGTGTGTGTGTGTGTGTGTGCGCACGTGCACGCGCATGTCCCCTTTGGGACTTGATGAGGTTACCCATGCTCAGATGTACACAGACATAAGTGCCTGATGCCTTATTATTACTACACGGTAAGTCAAGGGGGAGTAAGGGATAACGCCCTCCACAGTGCATCTGTTGTCATGATGAGACATGGCAGCTCCAGCTGGTGGGGGGGCAACCAAGGACACCACCAGTCATAGCAAGCATTTGTAAGAGAACACACCAGTAGAGGCACCTCTGTGCTTCTCTGAGAGATTGAGTTGTCAGTGTTCAGTCATTGTGACAGCCAAGCTGACCACACGGATAACTCCATTAGCTAAGGGTGTGTTCCTGTGAGGCAACACACCCGTTGTAAGCACTGATTCATACTCGGAGACACACAATCTATTGTATTCATAGACAGAGGTCCTACCCATCTCTGACTACACAGATGCTCATGTCTCTGTGCTGCATTAATATTTTATGGAGGTGGTTTCTAATGTTTCCATCCACATTGTTGGAGTAAAGCTGTGGGTTTGTGATACAGTGTGTGTTTGCTTCTGACCGGGCTGAACAGATGGTATTGCTGCCGCCTCCACAACTGCCCTTCGGCTAGTCTGGTTGCCATCTACAGCTCCTGCTGAGCCGCCATCAGGCCACCACTAGTCTGGAAACTCTGCTCACATCCTCCAGCTGTGACCAAGGACACACACACATCACGTCCTGCTCCAAAATTGTCTTTCACTGTGTACAAAAGAGCAAGGCTGAGGAAATCCCAACGGACTGAGCAGCTAGCTTATCGTAGTGGCGTGGGGCAGCTACTCTATTAGCAGCGCTGAGTGCTGGGCTGACAGACTTGACCATTCAGGCTTATTTATAGCCAGATACTTGGAAAGACTCGTTCAGCCGACCTCACACTTCTTCCTGACCTGTCACTGCTGATGTATGGAGACCCATCAATCTATTGCCCCCCCCCCCCACTCCCCCCGCCGTAGTAGTAACAATGTCCATGTTTTCCTTTTATCTCATGCTCCTCCGTGCCCTGCTGTATTGAGTCTTGTCTACAATAGTGTGTGTGGATTTATTGTCATGTAGCTTCAGCAACTGCCATTCTCTTATTAGTCTCTTTATCATGATTCCAAAGGATTTGCTATGGAAGCACCTTTCAGCATATTATCTGGAGAGATGAAAATCATCAGTCAGGTTTTATGTGTGTAGTACTGACATTGTTCACACATAGAAGCTATAATATAAAGCTAGTTGCTTGGTTGGGTTAGATGAAAAACCTGTGGTTTGCAATGGTTATATTTACATAGAACATGTTACAAGTAAAGGGCACTTGGAGAGCATGTATCTCCATATGATGAAATTGGATCTGAACCAAGTTCCAAAACAAATCCAAGATCCAATCAATGATTCATCGTCCTAACAAACTTCATCATATTCAACCGTTTGAGTTTTCCTCCTACAGACACACCAGTGATCACATTGTCTTCCTAGTTGACATCATAATTCAGCTTGTTAAATGTAATCGGATATTATGTTGTTAACTTAAAATCTGGTCAGCTGCTCAGACTAGGTCTGTAGTTCAATATCTACAATAGATGTGATGTTGGCAAAATGTCTCTCCACAGGACAAGTGGACACATGCAAATGCACCGAGGGACACTGCTTTAATTATACATTAAGACTAAAGTAGAGGTGAGTGTTTGAGTGGGTCATGGAGGGGCTGAGTCATGTCATGGCTGCCTTTACACACATGGTACACTGAATCCATAACTGTTCTGTTCCCTTCCAAGTCTAATGGATGCATTGAGTTTCCAGCCACGTCACCAGTAGAAAATGTGGCTCCTGGTGTCTGGGTTTGTATTAGCGCAGTGAATTTGGCATATTACTGGAAAATCTGACAAATCATGTTAGAAACCACAGCACTGTGTTTAGGGATTCAATGGGCTGTCCTTGGAGACTCTTGAGGCTGTTTTCATGGGAGAGGTGAAACATGCTGATGATGCGAGTAGATCTTTGGTTATAAATCAATACAGCCAGATGCAGCTCTTTAATCTCATAAGACCATCAGCAGATAAAGTGGCCCCTTAAGGAATAATTTAATTCTTTAAAAGCCCTCAGAGGGTAACAAGGTGTAGGTGTGTTGGGGGTGGTGGATGGGGAGTTGCCCTCCAGGGTCAGACATGTCTGTATTAGATCCGGGGAGTACTGTCAGTATTAAAAATTAGCAGTCATCTTTAATTTCCTTTATTGTTAAAGAATAAAGGTTGTATTTTACATATTTTTTTAATTGAACCACAATGCATTAAGGTAATAATATTGTCAGAGCTTTTACTGCTTGCAGCTGTAGCTTCTGTCAACGTACACTGGCTGCTCTTTAAAAGGTTGGTAGCAACTCGGGTCAAAGTTGAAATGATTTGAGCTACGAGTGCAGTGCACCAAGGTAGCGTGTCTCCTTAGTTGGGTGCCAGTGATCTCCCCATAGAAAATAATGTCATAGCCAGCACTTGAGTACATTTCATTTTTGTGGTCTAAGACTGTACAGAGATTATTAACATGGATGTAAATGATAAGTGAACACAACCAAGGCTGTTCTTAATACTGAAAGATGTCAAAGGTCATGGGTTGGGTGTATGGCAGACAAATCACCACAATCAGTCACAGTGGCTGCTTTCATTGTATATCTTTTTTTAATGCCTAGGCTTGTTCCCAAAGATACATGTCGACAAATATTTATATGATAGACGATCACTGTAGAATTTCTTTTAGGAAGAGATGCAGTGGTATTGTTCAAGAGACAGTTGTGATGAGACGTGCATGAATACTTAAAAAGACAGATGACAAGTTCACAATCCTCTCTGTGTGCAAATGTCATCACAGCAGCACTCGCAATATTGTCCTGGTGTTTGTAATATCTCATTCTCTGTCCATAAAGAACCAACGTGTTCATCATTTGCATTTCCAGTTATGGCTGAATGGAGGGTCGGATGATAAATGTGTCGGTGACTGAGTGAATTTCTTCAGATTCCCTTTTAGTAAGAGGATGAATCAATTATAGAAATGCAGTATGTAGCAGGTATTTAATCTGTTTATCCCTGCAAGAATCAAAGGATAGCTTTTTGTCTTGAAATACCTTCTCTGGCAGATTTGGTTGGTCATCCAACATTTCCTTTCGTCTTTACAGGCATCAGGAGACTATTTTTCTCTATATTCAGTGTTGATAGGTGACAAAATAATGCAGAATCATAGATGAGTTTAACAACAAATGAAATGCAGATGTTTCCATAAAGAGCAATTTTTATTTTCAGTCTCACGATTTGAGTATCTAATTACACATTTAATCAAGATAAAGCAATTACTTTGTCTCATTCTATTTTGCAATAATGTTCTTGTTTTGTGATGAACTGACAGAAAGAGACCCTTGGGTCAGCAAGGAAGATAAAATGCATTTAGCTATTTGGAAACACTGGTTTGAAGAAGTCAGCAACCAGCAATCATGTTGTGTTCTTACACCATGAGTAATCGTGTTAAATCATTATCACAATCAGCGTCATAATAGCCATCACCAGAGCTCAAACCAGTTCAACACGAGTGGGAGCTGATGCTCTCCACCCCCATCATCAAACACCAAATGAGGAAGTATCTTCTTGGAGTGTAGTGTTCCCTCCTCCACTAACCCAGCTCACTCAACAAAAAATGTGGCTATAAGCTTGCTACTGGGAGACTAGTTCCAGCTGCATTCTCCTACTTTTATGCTCTTTTGCATACTGCTGTTTTCTCCCTTGCTTTGCGTAGCACATCTTTGGAAACAGCAACCAGCAAGCTTGCAGCGATGTAAACACTGGAAATGACTGAGTTTTAATGACGATTTAGATCATGAAATAAGGCAGGTTCTGTTGGGTTCTTTTGGTGAATAGTAATTTTCAACAGTACCATCCTTACATGCTGAGCTTGCCATCACCCACATGATGGCACATATGATTGGCTAGCAGAAATACAAACAAGCCAGAGTGTTATTTCACTATAGCAAAATGGTGGTGGATAGTTTCTCCAGCACAGGGGAAAGATCTGTCTGCATGAGATGACCCATTCAGTTGAGCTTGAAAGACTTAAATCAAGGTGTTTTAAAACTGCTTGTGGTGACTAATTGCCTTTCTAAGACACTTTGCGGGCCTATTTAAAAGATCTATGTAGCAGGCAGTTTGCATATGGTACAATGTTTGCGCTGTGCGTTCGGGGTGTATTCAGTATCATTTTCACCTAATTATTCTTAGGTGTTTTTCGGAACAGAGTGCCTCATGTCATGCCAGGGTGTGCCAGGACCTGGCATATTGCTATTTCAGCAATGTTGTTGGGCATCCATGGAACCCCATTGCAGTGTCGGGCATTTGTTAATCTGTCTAATTGATGCACAGTTTAAATATCATTTTACACAAAACGCTATGGACTGAAGACCAGCCTCTTCTTGGTTTATGACGCAAATGTTTCTGCTGGCCAAAAGTAGCAATGCAGCATGGTTACACTAGACCCCACCTTATTAACATAGCCAAGCACCTGTCGCACAGATGTAGTGCAATTTCATTTGCTAGTTAGAGAGCAGGGGCACTTGGCATGAAAACGTCATATGCAGCGGCAATGACGCTTGTGCTTGACAGAGCACCAGCTTGCACCATGCTTAAGATAGGGCCCTTTGTCTTGTTTTTCTTTTAATATGCCACTCATATATTTTTTTTAATTTATCTATTTGTGTCTGGAAGGTGTCTGTTTTCAGTATTAGATAAGAATAGACCAGTCTGATAATCGGGACTGAAAAAGACATCAGAGAGATGTTTTATCATGGTTTCTTTATCATTCTCTAAAGAAGAAACATGATCTGTCTGGTTGTATCAAGAGCAAGGTACAAGCTGTAAGGCTGATGATGATGGAGGCTCGGGAGAGTGAGCTGTCATTTAATAAAGCAGGCGTGTCGGAAGCATGTGTTCTGTGCGTTTCTGGTTCCATTCATGAGTGTTAGCAGGCATTATTGAAAGCAGGGGATATTCTGTGCTATCGGTCAGCTTTCCCCTGTTTATGAATAGCACTAAAGAGGAAATTAAATTCAGCTGTCACCCATGTTGTTTTTGACCTGACAAGAAGACCTGTCAGGGGGCTGAAATGCCAAACAAATGGATTTTCCTCTGCTAATTCTCTTACCAAACAGGCAGTACTCAGGAACTGAGCGTCGTCACAGTCCATTAGCTTTACTCCGAAGCGGATTGCACCTCCACAGACAGGGAACTGTAAACACAGACTTAGCCTGATTATGAAAATTTGGAGGGGAATGAAATTTCCTGTGATGTTTCACTGGATGGAAACATCTCCCTATGTATGGGTGTGGTGTCTCAAGGCAGGAATAAATTGTTTCCACTTGTTTGTAGCCCTGACAGCAAAACACACAAAGAGCATACAAAGAAGTAAGGCTGTCTGAGTGGTTGGCAGCAGGGTAGTATCCCTGGAATTTGTTCTGGCCTAGTTGCTGTTTTGATGTGATGCCTGTTGAAGTTCTGACTAAATTGTGAGGAGATTCTATGGACGGGCATGCTTGGATTCACTTTGTGATGGGATATGTCATTAGAAGCATTTGGTGAACAAAAGGAAGCGGGTAATACTACTTCCTCTTGCTGGAAATGAGCTGGTAATGGTTGGTCAAGCTCAAATCTGGATTGATTCTGAATCCTTTACATGCCCTATAACAGTGTGTCTAACATGATGTCTGAAACTCTGACAGTTTTTATGATTCCTGAGTTTGTAGCTCACACATGGATGTTCACCAAGTGACCATTCTTGCTATAACTTCTCATGTCCTTATTGTGGTGACTATTGGGAAGGCCCTCATGATAATTACCATGATATATTCTCACAATTTGATCTTCATTATGATACAGTATATTGTTACACCAAACATGCTGTGATACTTTATATGATTTAATGAAAATTTCAAAATAGAGCTGAAAACATAACTGGTAATTTTTTCAGATTTCCATTCCTGTTTATTAGAATGATATTGCACAAGTGGCTCAGTTATACTGTGATCGAACACAGGTCACGGCAGGAACAGAAGACAGATACTTGGTACAGTTTTATTTGTTTTGTTAATTTTCATGTTTCAATATATCTTTCAAATTTTTCCCACTTTGAATAGTGATAACACTGGATAGATATGGATTTCATCTGATAGCGCCATGGTTATATGCCTGATGGCTGAGTCAGGGTCTCCAAAGAGTCCCAGAGGCGGGTTAATATGAGGTCAACATGGTGACATTAGCTTTGTTCAGCCTTCAGCTATAGAGGTCACATCAGAGTCAAAGAATGGCCATGACATGAAGGAAAATGATGACAAGGAATTCAAAAACATGGTTACTATGGCAATGAAGATGAAAGAGGCAAAAGTGATGGTGCTTTGTCATCTTTGGCTCGAAGGTGTGATGGAGGTGGATAGATGGATGGAGAGAGCACAGAGAGGAGCATGTGTTATTTGATCACTCACTTCAACTGCTGATGGAGTCCTGTAATTGCTGATGTGGCAGTTACAGGACTCCTCTTTGTTTGCATAGACACCATATAGCTACAGTAGCTGTTATGGCACATGCCTCCTTGTCCACATATGCATGCACTGACGCTCCTGTGTGTCAGCCTTAAGTCTCTCTCCTCTCATTGGCAGGATGGTTTGTGTTTGTGAAGAATTGACAGCAGTGTTTGCCAGCAATGGAGGAGGAATGTGTGTTAATTAAGTCATCTTAAATGGCCATTTCAAATATCTTTGCTGCTCTTTCCATACAGTATCAGAATTGAAGCCTTCCTTTGTCTTCCAGAGGCAGCAAGATGTAATTCAATCTGACCTTTGCTGCGTGGAAAGGGCATCCTGTGGTTTTCTTCTGACACAATTTATCTCTGCTGTTGTTTGTTTATTCTGCACAGCCTTCCTTGTCCCGCCCCACAGGGATGAGGCCCCACTTGGCAGCTTCATGCCTTGTAGAGAAATGGACCTGAAGAATAGATGAGGGAAGTATGTATGTAATTTGTGTATTAAGAGGAAGAGCTGTGTGAAACTGGCATCAGGATGAACATTTGTGAGATTGCGCTGCAGTTGAGAGAGAGAGGGGGGGGGGGGTGTTCTACATCATGTGCTCTTTCAGTCCTATCCCCATCCTCATCCCCATTAATGTGAATATGGGTCAACCCCTATAAGGTGCATAGATTGCAAACAGAATTTCCCACCTGTAATCCAGGACTTCTTTCCTGGTTTTCTGTTGCACTTACACTAAGCTCTGCTGTCATGTCTAGAATGTGCTCATGGCTCATCTGAGTCCCCGTGATTGTCGGGAGTAAATGCCTTTGGAAGCCCATGTTTTCAACTACAGTTAGTCAGTTCCTCTCATTTCTACCACAATTTCCCCTGTCTCCTTGCTTTCCTTCAGTCCCTTGGGGATAGCCCGTCTTAGAATAAACATCAGCAACCAGCTTTGTCTCTATGGTAACAGCTGCACATGCTGAACGGTACAGCAGGCGTAGAGTAGGAAGGAACGTGGGATGGATTTTGCTGCAAGGAATCGACTGTTCTTTTAGGTTACTTGATGTGAGGTTAAGGAAACTGTTTGAGTTGAGCTCCCAAGGGTGTTCTCTTGTACAAAGTGAACCAAAAGAAGTACAGGGTGGTTGTGGAGGGTGACGATTAGCCAGCCAACCCAGTATAAGGGGTTAGTAGAGTTGGTCTGTAAAATCTCCCCCCAGTCAAGTCGGTCAGTTGAGCTTACTATGATCCTGTCTCCCCTCCCCTAACACCTCGATTACCAGGCTACCCAGTTACAATTAAAGCAGTCTTTACCTCCTTCCCACTTTCTGTAACAGCCTGAGGAAGTGTTGGATTGATCCGGCCAATACGCTCAATCTGCTCAAGCATGCAAAGTATTTGTTTTTCTTATTTCCTTGTTCACTTGTCTAAATATTATTTAGTTCCACCCTTGAGCCGGATTTGTCAGCAGGGATTTTGCTGGGCATGATTTCACTCCCCATATTGATTGCTGAGTATTTTTTTCTAGACAGTTTTTTTTAATGTTTGGATTGTGTCCAGCTGTACCATTTGCTACCTTGGGGCTTCTGAGCCAGGTACAATCTGTTGCCAGAACAAGATGACCGCTAACTTGACGGTGGACGATACAGCCAAAAAAAAAATTATAATTTTTTATCATTGAACCACCATGAAACAGTGATCTTTAAATTCATTTAGGAAATGGTGTAAAAATAGTTATATTGTACTTAACAACTAATCATTATTCTTTTATTTCTAGCTTTTAGAATTGGGTATCTCATCTGAGGTTTGCTGGATGTTATATCCTGCTCTGTAAATTTCAGTTGCCTTCATTTTTGCCTAACTCTGAGTACCTTGTAAGCTGGATTCACCAGAATAGAGCAAGTGCTCCCGTGCTAGAAATTGCTAAATAACCAAGTGAAAACATTGTTATCTTCTCATGGTATATAATGTTCCATTGCCCAAACCTACTCTGACCGGTTTCATGCTCACAGGCAGCTGTTTGTCTGTTCAGAACCTTGTCAGGCAATAAGATGCTTAACTGCTGCAACTACAGACCATGTAATTTTATTAGTGCTGCTTCCTCCCTCAGTCTCTTGGCTGCTAGTCAGTCAAGGTCATGTGATACCAGCAGCTCAAGGTTGTTCAATTTGGCTTGTCGTTTAACCAGATGAGCTACTTCTTAGTTGTATGTTAGGAATCTCTACTAGTAAGAGTGGTTTCATTGTGCGGGTGCTCTTTGGGAGATGAAGCAGCATGATTCGCCTTCTGTTTGTAAGCATGAACCAAGAAGAGACAGAGGCTCCACTCTCCATGGTACAGCCAGGTAGTACTGTTATACTATACTTCAATACTACTTTCTGTCCTCACTTAGCGTAAACAGGCAAGGCCCCCATTTTCATTTCAGTAAAAGTGAGGGAGGGGGACATTTTTTGTCAGTACTCTTGTTCAGTAATTATGTGCAGGGACAGACGGCTGACTTCAAGGGGAAAACAAATGAGGTGAGCTTTAGAGCGTCTTGGTAAACCTGACTTGATCCATCTTTGCAGGCATGTGTTTGCACACCACTGGTGTAAATTGGAGTATGACCTTTATTTGATGTGGTAAACGCCCTCTATTCTCTCTCTAACCTCCTCTTGTACCATCATACATTGAAGCAATATTGAGTCAAAAAGAGAGAAAATCTGAACAAACCAATCAATATCAGATACAGAGGTTTTTTGCCCTTTTCTCTCTTTTGCTAAAAAGATTGGTTGATTAATTGATTACTCATTGCTATTTTTAAAGCTGTTTTGATTAGAATTATTTCTGTTGTGTTTTGGAAAATATTATAGCTTGGCAGAAAACCTATGAATTGTTTCTAACCATGCACATAAGACTCCCCTCTGTATTGTATCAGCAGTGCACTTAGGAAAGCAAGTTCAGGTAGGATCGAGTTCAAGACAAGTAGAGATCCACCTGATTGCATACCACATGAGGAAGTGAGATCTAATCACAGGAAACACATGTGGAAACACAGTATGTTAAAGCAAAGTGTGAACATACTCAGCAGTGCTGTCCACTTGTGATCGGGTCACATCAGGAGGGATCTTAAAACCAGGTGTCCAAGGCCTCTAAAAAATTCAGACCAGGGGCCTTGCCAGGGCAAGACTGACACCCTGAGAACAAGTTGGAAAGTGCCTAGAAGATGGAGTTTCAAACAATAGTTTGAGGTATTAGTAAACAGAGTTTTTTACCTATAGTGTCCTCAAGATGGAGCACCTCAGTATTCTGACCATTGTTGGGTATAAGACAAGGTAGCCCTTGAGGAATATAATCAGACTTCAGCTATGCTGCCGAGAGAATGAGTGATCAGGGGCCAGACCACAGTGAAGACTAAAAGGAACGTCCCATCTTAGATGACTAGACTCTGCAATAATTTGACACTAGCCGGCATTTGAAGACGCTTGTAACAGGACACGGCGGTGGGGACATAAAGATTAAGGATGTAAGCTCCTGACTGGACAGTCAGTGGTTGGCAGGATAAATCCGAGTGGTTAAAGTGAAGAAGCAGTGCTTACCTCGCCCTCATTACAATCAAAGTGCCCTTGATCAAGGTCGGGGTTAACACAGTGGCAGCAGATCAGGCAGTGGTAATAGTGAACAGCTGCTAGGTCTAAAAGTGCTTGTAATTGACAATATGTAAAGGAGAGTATTAACATCAAAGGACCATCTCGGAATAAATACAGTTTAAAAACAGTATGCTGAACTGATGGTTATTCTTGAGTTGATTATACAGGCCTGTTACAAGAAATGTAGGCTCAATTGGGCTTTTCCAGCTTGACGTATTCGAGACACTAAAGGGATGAAAATGTATGCAAAAATCCTGGTTCAGTATTTTTCTTGTACAGCAGGGGAAAAAAATGCCTAAGATTGCTCCTTTGTCATGTTTTACTAAATAGCAGTTCACTAAGGAAACAATTGCACTGTCATTCTTCAATAAAAAGATAACACCACTACTGCTGCAACCAGCTGCAATCTACTAATAAAAAAGTCAGCACTTTGAAAACAATGAATCGAAACAAAAAATATAGGAAATCAACTATACTGTACTTGTTGATAAAGGGCCAATCTCTGAGCCACTACCATTTGGCAAGTTTCAAAGTTTGGGGGTTACAGCTGGCAGTGATCAGGGCCAAGATGTCTTCCATTGCTGTTTTTAGTTTGTGATCTGATTTGCATATTGAGACACAGGAATATGATTGAAATAGAGCATCACTGTCTACAACTGAATAACTTTGTTATATTCTACCTGCAGTCACCCATCTACCTGGAGGTACTCATTTTAAGGAGCACATAGAAATATAGACTTATATGTTAACCAGATTTTGTTCACTGTACATGATTTTGTGGATTGAGCTGGGGTTTGCATTGCTTTCACTGTTAGAATAACTGTTTTCTGTTTATCTTGTTGAACAGAGTGGTTTACTGTTAGCAGACAGAAAGATGGATGAGCTGCAGGATGTACAGCTGAATGAGATCAAGCCACTGCTGACCAATAAGGTGAGTTGTTGAAAAAGCCGAGGTGGTAACCCTGCACTGAAACGCATCTATATAACCACAAAGTGAACAGGTATTTGGGAGTGTAACGTTGAATTGATTGGTACTGGCAAGCAAATGCATACACACAATAATACACAAGGCATGCAAAATCTGCAGTCACGTTCATCAAAGGGAATTATTCATATCTGCTCAGCTGTGGAAAGGGAAAAGAAGAGGGGAGAGAGCAAGTCAATAAAGGACATTACGTCAATGGAATGGGAGTAGAAAAGAGAAAAGGAGGGGTGTATATTGCAAGACACCCAGTTAGAGAAGAAAATGAAGAGAGATCAAAGGGCAGAACTGAGAGCTTGAAAAATTCCAGCAAGTGAGCAGAGGCAAAATCAAAATGAGGTGAGGAGAAGGAAAAACCTAATAGTAGATCAAAGCTCTCCCCATCCTCTCGCTTCCTTCTTCTCTACCCTGTGAGCAGCTGATTAGTTGATTAGAACGAGGGTGTGTCAGGGGACACATGGGAGTGTTTGGTTCTCTCCCTAGTTGACGGTCTGAGACAGTTGGGAGGATAGAGAGCCTCAGAGGAGGAGATGGTGATATATCAGGTGGGGAAGCCTGATCATTTCTCCTCTTCCCTGGCTCCCTGCCAGTTAAAGTAAGGTGGCTGGTTGAGGAAGCTCCTCTGAATGAAAAAAGCTGGGACTGACCTCTCACTCCACCTAGTGGCTTGCTCAATTTAAATGGAAAGAGCAGGAGCACTGAATCAGATGAAATATGAGGCACTCATTAAATAAAAGATTTCTGTCTAAGCCTTTATAGAAATGTATGAAAACACAATCTGATTTCCATATTGGTGATACTTTGATGATTATGTTAATGATGCTGCAAGATATGAAGAAGAACTGCATGCAGCAACTGAGTAACCATAACAGCAAGGATATGCTGTTATGTTTATGTTTGGCCTTAAAAAGAACATGCATGGGTGGAGGATGGATAGCGTCATACTTGGTAAAGCAAATAAACAGATAAAGACAATTGCATTGCATCCCTACGTCACTTATAATAAGCTGTTAATCTGATCTGATATTAAACTATTCACCATCCTCAGTTACACATGTTGAAGCAAACATTGATGACGATGGTTCATACATCTTAAATGTGCTTCAGTACTAAACCTGGAGGTAATTTCTTCATAGAAAGTTGCTGACAGGCTCTGCTTCATTTATTATTAAAACACAGGGACGTGTAATTCTTTCCTGAACCTTCATTTCTCTAGGTTACTTCAGTGTATCACACTTGCATGATACTGTATGCAGACTTTGACGAGAAAAATGTGGCCATAACGTCAGCGGCACACTTATTCACCAGATGTATTAAAGGCAGAGCTACCTATCCATCATCTTCCTGCAGACCCTATGCACTCCCACTGGTCTGGCCTGCAAGTGGACCCCTCTAGAACCTTCTCTGTTGTCTGCTGCTTACTATCACTCCTCTGCTGTCCCAATAAAAACAAAACCCAATGATAATAACATAAAACCGTAATTGACTTCAGACTGTTGGCCATTTTAAGCATCCATTTCATTTAGGGCTACTGAGATTATTCCATATTTCATATTTTTGATGAGAGTCTGTGGACATCTTCAAGCTGGATTTGAGTCATAATCACAGCACCACCTCCCAGCAACAGGAAGTAAGCAAAATTAGATATACAGTAGTTGAATTATAGCAATACGACATTTGGTTAGGCTAAGTGCAACATAGTGGACACATTAATGTTCTCCTTAATGCTAAATCCAGTTCTTCCCGGACACATATGTAGTGGCGATGCCCAGCCCAATATTGTTTGCAGCCTTCAATGTGTTCATAGCCACTTGTGAACAGAACGTGCCACAATTATTATTGACCCCTCACCCCCAGTTGTACCCATAGATCCATAATCAACTCTATGGCACACTGCAAGTCACACATGGTCATATCATAGAGAAACTGCAGTAGATTCTTCAAGTTTCCACAGCAGTTACAGGTATAATTTGTAATGTACTCAAATTGTTTTGAACAGCCTATAGCTCCCCTTGTTCTCGCAGCTAAAATGTGGTTTATTTGAATAGATCAGCTATAGTAAGATTCTTTGACAAACTATTATTAATGACCTGTAAAACCACCATATTTACACACCTGTACTTTAGTGCAACCCATCTACTATAAATAACTTTCCCTTAGAGGTTTGGATTCATCCACACACAGATATAAGACATGTATATGAACTTGTAGTATATTTGTTTCTTCTCTGTTCTTTCAGAATGCACGCAACTTCCAAGACTTTGACTGCCAGGTGAGTATCACTCCCTTCTCCCACTTTGTTTTATGATTGATGCTAATTAGACATTTTCAGTTATGTATGTGGTCAAAGCAGAAGGCCATCCCCATTGAGCCTGGGTCTGCTCGACGTTCCTGCCTGTTAAAAGGAAGGTTTTCGTCGCCACTGTTGCAGGATGTGCTTGCTGATGCAGAATTGTTGGGTGTAAATTCATTGAAGGAGTGTGGTACTAGACTTGCTCTACCTGTAAAGTGTCATGAGATAACTTTTGTTGTGATTTGGTGCTATATAAATAAAATTGACTTGAATTGACTTGACTAATAGGGCACTTACGTTATATTGTGTACTTTGGAGAGAACATTGATGGTTATCATACTGTGCACATTATAATATCAGAGAAAATGAACATATACTAACAAAGTTGGTGCATGGGCTCAGTAGATTTTCTTTGCAATCAAAAATGTTAATTCCTTTGTAAGCTGTGATGTTTTCAGAGGCGTTACCCAGAAAACCACACCTTCTATCTAATGAACCTATTTCCTAGTCTGCTTTTCATCTAATCATCATTCCCCACGGGCATCATTATCTGATTTTACACCACATAAACATGCTGGTGAAATGCATGTATTTGCGGATGGTCCAGTCACCATACTGGACTTTTGAACCAGTTACCCATTGTAATATCTCAGGTTGTCCCTTGCATATTATCTACAATAATAATAACACAGTTTTCAGTTACACACAACTATTAGCTAAATTTAAACCAAAAGTAACATTTCACTTTAAAGATCGTAGCTTACAAAATCCATCAAGTCATGTAAGAATTATCAGGGATTCTGTAGTTAGGCCACAAAAAGGACACAGCCAACAAAAGCTTTGACATATTGACAAACTAATATTATGTTACGAATGATTCATTTAAACAGTCCTTGGGAATAATCTCTAATAGCAAAGGGTTTGGGAGTGACAACTAGAACAACCCTTGTGATGGCCCAACTCTTGCACGGATCTAAATATCAGGGAACTTGGTTTTAAAAGGAGGTTGAAACATCCCAGTGGTCTTGGGTTGGATCAGACTACTGACAGTTGATGTCTGCAATGTGTGCCAAGCTGAGACCCCCATCATACCATAGTGCACTTGATCCCTTTCACTGTCTTTCTGTTTTTACCTTTTAGCACAGTTTGCAATCCTGTGTGTCTTAACGGAGGATGTGCTTTCTAATTGTTGGGTACAAAGCTCCTCGACATTTAGAATATTATTCCCTCTTACATGGAGACTCACAGACTTTAAAATTCCAAGCTATGCATTGTTTGCCACAAATAAGTATGTGTGAGTTGTGAAGAGATGGTTCTTTTATCATTGGAAATTTGATGGAGGGATTTCAAAGTCAGTTTTATTGTCAAATATACTATATATGCATGACATACAGCACAGATGAATTTAAGTCCTCTCGGACCTTCTTCCTAGTGCTTCTTGGTAATTAAAGTTATATTTTATCAGGGATCTTTTTTAATAGCAGTGGTCATATTGGTGTGGCAGCCAATGTGCTTTCATTTCCACAGTAGGATTTTCAGTCTAGTTTATATGATAACCTAGGAATAATAATCATTCAAGGAAAAGGGATGTTGGCCCTGAGCAGGCAGTGTTCCAGATTACTGGCTTTGATGGTTTGTCTGCATGGCAAATTGGATCGCTGGCCCTGTGTCCCTGTGTTGTGAAGTGAGTTTTACTTGTAAGGTGTACATTTCTTGTATGAGGATGGAGAATCACCTGCAATGTGGTGAGCTCTCTGTTGTGCTTCATGACCATCCTGGCTGCAAAGGGTTAACCTTTCACCCACTCACTTCTGCAGTAGAGCCTTCTGCCATGTCCCCATCAGAGCTATAAATAGCTGCTGCAGGGTGGGGAGGGAAGGATGCATAGCTAGAACAAGCATAACTCTTGTTCCCTAGCTCAACTGCCTGCATTTGAACAAACGCATCCACATTTCCTCTGATACTGCTCTCACTCATTGTCTGATTTCTTTCCACCCTTCTTCCTGTGATACAGTTCAAGCAAAACAGTTGTACTGAACAAGATGTGTACTCAAGCTAGCCTCAGTGGCACTGAGACAGAGGTGTGTTTGACCTTATTTTAATGGCAGCCATTTTGAACTCACACACACACAGGAATCTCAAGGAATTACCAAGAGGAATTCTGATCCTGTAAATTGATTATTTTTCTAACTCTACTTGGAAATCCTCTATATAAGCACCATTACTTTAACACTCCCATTGGATTTTTGAGATATAAATAGAAAGGCACCCTTTAGATTATGGACTCAGCTAAGGCAATGTTTTAAAAAAATGTTTTTACTATATTTTACAGATACGCTAATTAGTTTAGTGAAAATTAATAATAATACTGAAATTAACAATGGCTGAATTCTGTTTCATTGCGTTAATGTGGTCCTGGTATTTTCTTTGCTGGCTCATGCCTTTGCTGCTGCGGTTTACTTTGGACACTCTAATATAATAAAACTCACGAATGATGTTAGTTGTACCGATGTTATGCTGTGAAATGGGACTTTTGTCAGATTCACTTGCAATCTGCTAAAGTCAAAGGACTAATCTGTAGGATCTCGTGCCACCTGGCAGTCAATTTGGTATTCTATTATATTGTCTACCAATACAGGGGTCATTGTCGTATCATACCATCCTATCAAGGGCATGAACCAATGACCAGGACTGCTTGGAAATGTGTTTTTTAGGTAGAGAAGGGGGTAAAGGGAATCCACAAAATAGTTAGCGATTGCATCCCCTCTTATCAAAATTTCTCAAACTTGGTCTCTCAACATTCTCAAAAGACAATCTTGTTAGCCAGGATAAGCATCCACTACTGATCAGCACAGGGAAAGTTCTTTGTTAATCTGCAAATATTCAGCACTGCTGGGAGAGAGGAAATACAGTTGTTGTCCAACTGTAAGTGAGCAAATCCAGAGATCATAAGGAAACAGACAATCGGGTCAAATACTCACTGTTACGTAATCAACTTACCAGTGGTCAACAATCACGTATATATTCACACTTGTTCTGAAAATAGGGAAAGAGCAGGGAAGTTTTTAATACCTCTAAAAAGAATTTTCTTTCTTTCATCTCTCATGGCTCAAACAGACATTGATGCTGTGGTATTATCCAAAGCACATACAATTAAATGTCAACAGATTTGGAGCAAAACATGGCAAGTTTTGTGGGAGGTGACATGAATTACTATTTGGAAAGAAAATCTTCATTTTTAAGCTTTAGGGCAAAAAATCAGCATCCCACCTTCAACAATGTAGATATGCAACATGCAGATTCTTTCATTTTTAATACCTGTTGGATCACAGTGTACTGCAATTTTTATTTTTTATTGTCATATGCAAATGAACAAATTTTTCCTTTGTGCTTTTTCAAATGGGTATTATAATAATATGACACTACCTAACTACAGAGTATAGTAGTAGTAGTAGTAGCGCAGAGGACCTCTCATGCAGTACAAGACATTAGCGTCAGACTGGCCATGTGGGGGAGGGGTTCTCATCACTGTGTCGTCACTCTGAGCCACCACCAATGTGACATTACAGCAGCTGGAGGACAAATCCAGCTGCTCGCTCAGAAATCTTGCTACTAAAGCTCCCACCACAGGCTGTCTACTGGCAGTGCAACAGTCATGTTACAGCCTGCATTGGTGTGTGTTGGAGTCGTGACAGTGGCGAGAAGGGGTTCAGATAGCACTCCTCAAGGGAGTGGTGCTGCAGTCTTGTGCTTTCTATGATGTCCTGCTTACATCTCCAAGAAGTGGGGGAAGGAGAAAGTTGTAAGTCAGCCTCCTCCACCTATGGGACCTGCACAGTCAAGAACATTGGGTTAATTTATGGACATGGAAGTGGCCAACAGCACACTGTAAAAATAGAAAATGTTGGGCTTGATGTGCTTTAGAGCACAAAATGTTGAGACTGTATCTGTAGAATCTATATTTGTGTTTTAGTTTACTGTTAAATGGTTTACATTTGCTAATATTTAGTCTTTTAGCTGTATTTTCCGTGTGGTATATTCATAATTCCTTTTTGGTTTCAGTTTTCATTTTGATGTCTTTGTTCTTCCTGACCTTCTACCATTGCAACTCAAAAGGAAGCTGTGGGCTTATTCATTTTACAAATGGCTGACAGCTTTTCAAATCCTCTCTGAGCTCAGCAGAGGGCGCCATCAGCCTGTTCATTTTTCTGCCTTCATGACACATCCTCACAGTATGCAGTACTTTGCTTGTCTGAAAAGTATATGTGGGCATCATAAAGACAAGGTGAGTACAGATGTACATTAACAGTCAGTAGTTGCTTAGAATACAATTTTCCCCTGCTACAGTGTAAAAGACCATGATGAAATCAGTCGCTCAAGTCTGTTTTCAAGTGAACTACATAGAGGAGAACATCTGTCTGCCTGTATGACTCCTCAGTCTGCAGAGCCCTGGTGACACTTTTGGTGATGACTCAGTCTAGAAGAAACACAAGCTCTCTCAAGGAAACGTCCTTTCAATCGCAAACAACATCCATATGAACTGATGTTGACTATTGTATGACAAAATCACACAGCACTGTATTTCTGACCAGATACCTCTATCCATATTGGGACACTGACTTAAGGGTTACTATTGGTTCTTTCATGAAATATTAACGCAATTTGTTATTTGATAATAATTTGATATAAATTGTCTGTTCTGAAAATTACATCACTGTACTGTAGCCTTTAAAATCAGAAAGACGTGTGCTACATCACAATATAAAGATATCAAAAATTTAAGACAACACCTAGAGAAATATCACAACACTGATATTATATGGATATATCATCCAGCCCTCATCTGACAAATGAGGGTGGGTTTGGTTCACCAATTGATGTAAAACAGGATGAGTGCCAAAAGCATGTTTTAATAGAAATGATCTGTTGTGATTTTGTGAAATACACTTACAAATACTTTTTTGTCAGTAGCACCCTCTGTGGGTTAGTACAAAAAGAAATTAGAGGAGACTCGTGGAAAGGTTACAGCCCAGAATGCTGATAAATTGACAAGCCAATGTTTTTACAATAAACTCATACCAGTGTGTGCCATTGGCTGCATGTCAATCAAAGTTATCCTGCACCGTTAGCAGCTGAGTTGACGACAGAAGAGAGTAGAAAACGAGGGATCGATAAACTATATGGATCAAATGACTCAGAGTGGGGTTTAGAGAAGTCTTCCCTCTCATGTAAAACTGTGAACATGCATTAAATTCCTGCTTGTCTTTTAGTTTATTTAGTGTCCGTCTCTTACCCTCTAGATATAGATATGGTTAAATCTCAGTGATGGGCAGCCATCTTGCTGATACAGGACACCATCCAGGGCGAACTGTCAAAGTCAGCCTCCTCCTTTCTCCTGTTTTCACATTCTGTGTCATGGCGTGACGTAGGCAACCTCCCTATTTTCCTGGTGAGCCTCTGCATCCATTGCACCCCTTCACCCCTCTCTTCCTCCCATTCGAGCCATTGATTCTTCTAGCTCCACCCTCTCCCACTACCCACCTGACCATCCACGATCCAATTGGATGCGCCGGTGACTGAATGTAAGAACGCGCTGTGACTACAAAGCACAATCTGCAGTCTCATACTCCTCCCCCTCTCTTTCCTGCTCTCTTTCCCACCTCTCGTCTCTGTCTCTCTCGGTCTCTCTGCATCTTGTCCACCCCCCATCTTCTGCTTTCATTCAGATTATTTACCCATTTCGTCCTCACTACCTCCGCTGTGTCTTCCTCCTCCCTCTCTCTTTCTCCATTGCTACTGCCACTCTAGCTGCCTCACCCTATATCCCTCCCTTCCTACTAACGCTCCCTCCCTCCTCCACCTCCTCCTCCTCCTCTTGGAGATCTTCAAAGCCGCCCAGCACACACTTGCACATAGCATAACACACTCTTCTCCTGCGTGGGAAAAATGTCAGCTATTCTGGACCTGGACCAGATTGCATGCTCTGGGAATGGAGTGGTGAGTGACCAATGCATCTTGCCTGCCTTCACACACCTGGCTGGGGGGCTTGCAGGAGAGGGCTCTGGTTCAGACTTGGGGGGTTGAGTTGTTGGGCTTCCCTAGTGACTGACTGGGTGACAGCTGCTGACTCTGGAAACACTGTAGGTGGTCTTCCTTGTCATCACCTTCAGCACACAGTGCAGACTTTTTCTTTTTTTTTTTTCCTTCTGGGCAGCTGCTAGTGTGGGGGAACATTTGGTATGTGTGTATGGTCAGCTCAGCCTAAACATGCTCAGGCTTAAGTGGTGCATTTTAATGTGATGGTATGAAAAATGCATACGTGTGGCGCTCAAGTGTCTCTGACTCTGCACATGCCACAACCAGAGGATCTGTACGTGCCTGCCAGTAAGTGGGGTTCCAGTCCTTAGTGCACAGGGTCACCAGTGTGTGTTTTAGTGTGCATGCTTGTTGAAACCCCAGTGTGTATTGTTTGTGAGGCTGCAGGGAAGCATGTAAAGTGAACTGCTGTCGAAAAAATATTGTGCAATTTTCTTTTCTTTCATGACTGAAGACAGACAGGCAGGTCACTCATCCCCTCACACTGTAGCAACAACATATCAACACCAGTCCCTCTCTCCCCTGCAGAGACCTTGAGTTTGTAGTTTCAACCACACACACACACACACACTCACTGTCGGTGTGCTGCAGAAGAGTGCATTTGTGACCAAATCAAGCTGGGTAACATGGATCTGAAATGATACCACTGAAGCCGAGACACTGTGTGTGTGTGTGTGTGTGTGTGTGTGTGTGTGTGTGTGTGTGTGTATTTGTGCCCATGTGTGCATGTGAGTGCGTGCGTGCGTGTGTGTCCGTGCGCGTGTGTGCGCACGCCCAGTTGAAGACTGCTTACTGTTTCTGCCCTGTAATGCTGCTCTCAGGGGTGATTGATGTCATTCCAGGCAGGGCAAGGAGGACAGGGGGGTTGATAAGAGAGTGATTGCGGGAAGAGGGTCAGCATGACATACTCTTCTCTCTTTTTTTCACCTCACATCACCTCCCTTCATCCTTGGAGCAAAATCCTTACCTATTAATTGGCCCAGAAGAATCTCCTGAAGGTTCTTTCATCAAAACCCAAACCCATCTTCCTATCTCACCCCCACACACACACACACACACACACACACACACACACACACTCACTGACACTCACTGTTTGTCCAACAAATAGCCACCATGATTGTATTATAGGATGTGAAGGGTGCCGCCATTGCCGCTATGCAGCCAAGGAGCCCCACCCTAGGTTTCTTTTTTTGTAATGCCACCATATGTACATAGATAGGTGTGTCTGTGTCCATGAAAGGAAATGATGCCCCGAGATCAATAAAGCTTATAATCCACACAAAGAGCTAAATGGGCAGAATGGATCTCTTCTCCACTCATGTTTCACAACCTTTTTTTAGTGCCAGGATGTGACTGGAAAGGCATGGTAAAGGAAAGTGACGTGCCCCTTCTGTTTTATTTAGTCACACGGGACTCACACCTGTCTTCCCCAGTTCGTCCTGTCTTCGTCACTCTGTCCCTGCTTGCTTTCATGCTCTATTTCCTCTCATCCACTTCTAAACCCTCTCTATGTAACTCATCTTCTGCATTTCCCCTGATTTCATTGCACTAGCAGAGTGCACATTTACTTGCCCATGTACAGGTACACATGCCACAGAAGGCAGGCATTTGAACAAGTGTGTTGGCCTTGTTTCTTAGAGCAAAGTCTCTTTTTACACGGTGGGTCCTTGTCTCTGTCCTTGTGTAAGAATGAAAATACTGCAGCAGCAAGATAGACAGAGTTTACTCTTTCTCTCACTGTCTCGGTCTGTCTTTCTCAGGCTCTCTCTCTCTCTCTCTCTCTCATTTATCAGATGTCTGTAGATTGTCTATTATAGTTTTCTGATGCAAATGTAGCATTGTCCTTGACAATTAACCTTTAGCATCACCTCTGAAGAGTTTTGACACATCCATCAACCAAATACTTGCAGACAGAGGCATGGTAGTATGTACTGCCAGTGCTCCATCTGTCCGTCAGCTATAAACCTGGTGTATCATCCACCCCGCCTCAGCTCATGCTCTTTATTAATGACCAGTGGGCCTTGAGACCTGCGCCCCACCTGCAGATTCCTCTCTGTGCTGCACACACTCACATATGTGCAGTTACATAATGCAGCATCCAGTCCTGCTGTATGTATGTGTGTGTTGTGTACGTGAGAGAGAGAGAGGGATGTACAAGGATACTGTAATCCTGAGGAGTTGTGGTTTATGACTCCTATGAACACTGAGAGCATCTATTTGTTTCCTTCTGTGTATCTATTTAGACATTTTCCATATTTATCTCAGTGTCTTCCAATCAGTTTAAGTGTCAGCTGACCTACCTTTTAGCAATTTTGTAGAAACACTGAATCACTAAAGTGTCGAATTCAACAGAAAGTAGCTGATATGATGGAGCTCTTTGAATTTTAATGGGCCTGTAAAGATGCTCTGCAAAGCAAACAACTGTAGCATTTCTGCAGAGTCATTCTTGTCGAAGGGCTGCTCGTGTCCAACCCTCGGAGGAAAGGACATTATTCCTTGATGATATTCAGTGCTTTGTTTGTTCAGAGGTGCAGGGGATATCTGGGAGAGATGAGAGTTGCATGCTGTGCATACTTAAGCAGGCCCTCAAATGTTGTCTTGGTTATTGGGTGTTTATTACTATTGTAGAAATTGTGAGAATTTGCTTACTTTATCACCAGGTTGGTATAAATCTATTACTTAATGTCAGTTACGGTGATCAAATTAAAAGGCTCAGAAAACAGACAAGGATTTCAATTCATCTGCTAACAATATTTCCTGTGTAGGAAAAAATTGATTAAGCTATTTTTTTTTTTTTTTTTTTTTTTTGTGATTCAACATCTTCACCCAGAAGATTCTGTTGTACATATTACCGTATTGCAGCAAACATGGCCGTAGTGTAATTTATTCTTGGGCACTTGTGTTAGTTTTTTGGAGCCGCTCCTTGTTTGGCAAACACTTTTACAATCTTGCAGATTTGATTAAATAAATCACTCAGACTTACAGCAGAGTTTGTAGATTTTAAATTTGAAAAACAATATATCAACTGTTATTCGGCATTCGTTCAACTCAGAACTGAGAGTTGTCACATATTCTATTCCAGTAAGGAAAAGTGAAAATACACACAAATACACACATTGCATTACATCAAAGATGTTCGCAAAACCTGTTGACAAGAACACTCTACCCAATATTGGTACATGAATCTATCTGTCAATCAAACGTTTTCATACTCAATTATGTGTTCATGTCAATTTTCAAGCAAAAAGTGACAGTAGAAATAATCATGTGGTAGAAATACCAATAGAAAGCCTTTAATGGCACTGCAGCAACGTACAGATTTGACATGAACATGTGAACGACTGTGAATTAATTGTGTGAACATTTTAACATTCAGTTTTTAGCACTTCAGTCTTAATTGCGTTACACTAAATCAGAGCAGCCAGTTCAAATTTCCTATTGGCAACTTAGAAACCCTGAGGTCAACTGGCACACACTGTAAGCTACTGCAACACTGTTGTTGATTGCTGTGTTTCCGTGGGAAGGCAATAAAATTACAGCAAATGCGAGGTCACCATTTTGGCCTCACCTGAGAGACTCAGTTAATCTTGGTGGAATACATAGTCATGTGTTTTATTCCCCAGCCAACAATTCACCACTTCTGAACAGCTTTCTCACCTCGTCTGTCTGCCTGCAGGAGCATGACATCGAGACTCCTCATGGCGTCCTTCATGTGACCATGAGAGGTGTTCCCAAGGGCAACAGACCGGTCATCCTCACCTATCACGACATCGGTCTCAATCGTGAGTCACGGGTGTTTTCGCCTCAGGGCTTTGGAGTCACGCTCAAATCATCGTCTGATTGCTTGGAAATAATTTTTTGTCCTCCCTTTGCATCTTTCCAGACAAGTCGTGCTTCAACACCCTGTTCAACTATGAGGACATGCAAGAGATCACGCAGCACTTTGCGGTCGTTCATGTGGATGCGCCTGGCCAGCAAGAGGGTGCTCCTCCCTTCCCCAGCGGGTGAGGGCCTGAGTGATTTTATGCATTATGATAAATAGGATCTTATTTATTTTAGTGCAGCCGCAGGGACTGCAATCAATTCATCTAGATTGAACATCAAGTGAGCTGCTAGTTCATTTGCAAATGCAAGCACAATCATCGTCCAGTCCATTAGTCCAAATACTGAAGCAAAACTGAGGACGTACTGTATATTTAGGATATACCCAGTTTGTTGTTGTTATTAATTCAAGCATGAAGACCTCACCTGTTTCATCTGTTTCCAGCTATCGCTACCCAACTATGGATGAGCTGGCTGAAATGCTGCCCTCTGTGATGACTCAGCTCAAGTGAGTGCCTCCCTGTTGATAGCTGATCAATAATAACATGCGTAAATTGACTGTTCAGCCCCCATCCCCAGTAACCAGCGACGTCTCTGCAGGGTCAACAGCGTGATCGGCATCGGCGTAGGAGCAGGAGCATACATCCTCAGCCGCTTTGCAGTGAGTCCACACCTGCAGCTGAACATCTGCAGCATCACCACTCTCTAGGTTCCTATTCTTCCTCCCCCTCCCAGTCTCTCTCCACCTCTCTGGCTGTAATAATGAAGGGCTCTCTGGCCACACAGCTTGTTAAGCTGAACATGAAGCTTTCCATCAAGCCCACGCAGGGTAGCAGGTTCTCTGCCGTCTGTTGTCTAGCTGATGAATCACCTTGGTAATTCTCTCCCTTTCACTTGCTTTCGTCTTGTTTCCATACTGATAGCAAGGGAGCTGAAATAAGCTGGATCTGTGTACATCGGAGCAGAAAGAGCTAGAAGTGACAGAGAACAGTGAGGCAGCACTAAAAGATGAATAATGAAAGGAGAGGATGGTGGTCAGGTTTAGAAAGGGAAGTTGAGTGAATTAGGAATCATGCTGCTGCTGGGCTTCCTGCTCTTGCTTAGAATTAAAGAGGAAAGATTGGTTCTGGAATGTATTTTCTTTAACAAGCGTAGCACAAAAACATTTCCCTTTGATAGATTTACAGCAGTCGTTGCTGCATCGCATTTTCTCTGTCAGAGGAAGCTTTCCCAGTTTTCCCTCTGCACTGAGCAAGTTGGGTCATAGATCTCCCATGACATCCTTCTCCTGACTTAAGGCAATTCAAAATCCACATCCTTTTTGAGAACCATCATTCCATCTTCATTGTTTCATGTTGAATTAAAAAGGAAAAGACATCTCCACACTACACTCTACAATATTCCTTCACTTATCAGGAAATACACTACATCTCATTAAGTACAAAGACATGGTAATGAATTGGTCTTGAGAGTGATGCACACCACTGTGTGAATACTCCAGAACATCCTTCTCTGCCTAAAAGTAATTTTTCCTGTTGTCATTAGCACTGATCTGAGTTCTTCCCTTCACAGCTGAACAACCCCACCCTGGTAGAGGGGCTGGTTCTCATCAATATCGACCCTTGTGCCGAGGGCTGGATCGACTGGGCAGCCTCAAAAGTGCGTATTACCACGATGGTAAAACTCCAGAGAGGCCTCTCTGCGCTCTGCAGCTTAGGGTTGCGTTTCCAATCATTTATTTTTACACTTCCACTTTCCAACTGTCATTAATGTTTGTGTAACAGAGGTCAGGCCATGTCTTTTATGCTCCTAACCCTTAACGTGCCACTCACAATTTAATGTTATTTTTGCCTATCTGTTTATAATCTATTTGACATAGGTCAAGGCTACTAGCTCAGTTTGCTTGGATGCAGACACCAAGCCAAAATTCCTCATTTACAAGCTGCACTTGATTTTCTCTTGCTGATTGGAAAAGTAGAACTACCAGCACTCATCTGTAACTGGACCTGTTTGATCTCCCTTGTCCTCAGCTCTCCGGATGGACCAGTAATCTGGTAGACATCGTCATGGCTCACCACTTCAGCACTGTGAGTTTCAGCTCCATAACTCCCCCTGTGATTTTTCTTGCTGACCTTTCTCAATGTCGCAGTGAAAGTAACAGTTACTGAACCTCGAGAGTTTTTTTTTTTTTATATATATATATATTTCCCTGGACACTTTTATCTCATCTGGCCTTCAAGAATTTACTAATTATCGTCTTTCTGTCCCCTGATAGTTGACATTACATGCTCAGCCGACATTACAGGCTCAGCCTCAGACGGGCTTCCATTTGTTTTGACACAGATAGAAAAAGTGTTTTCTGTCCCTCAGGATGAGCTGACAGAGAACCAAGAGCTGATCCAGACGTACCGCCTGCACATCGCTCAAGACATCAACCAGGACAACTTGGCCCTCTTCTGTGGCTCCTACCAATAGTAAGATGCAATATCATAGTCAACACTTGTAATTTATCCTTGTATTCTGCCTGAAGGAGGATCCATTAACAGATACTCTTTTTTTATTTTACCCCTCCACCAGTCGTCGAGACCTGGAGATTGAGCGGCCAGTCGTTGGCCTGAATGAGGAGACTGTCAATACACTAACGTAAGCTTTGAGGCTCGGGACAACTCAAATCAACGTTAAACACCAAGATTTGAATTTGATCATGATTACACCTCATCTTCTCCCATCCAGTTGCCCTGCTTTGCTGGTGGTGGGTGACACGGCTCCTGCTGTGGAGGCTGTGGTGAGTTACATGAAATTGTCTCAGTAACCTCAGAGGCTTACATGCAGCAAAAGCTGAGCTCACGACTGTTGTGATGTTTTAGGTGGAGTGCAATTCCAGGTTAAATCCTACAAAGACCACGCTGTTGAAGGTGAGAAGCTTGTCATGGCCATCTGTTTTTCTACTGTCTAAAAAGCTTTTTGCTAGACACTCTCCTGCAACTGATCATGCCCCTCTGTGCTCTCAGATGGCTGACTGTGGAGGCTTGCCCCAGGTTGTGCAGGTGGGTTTCTGCGTCTTTAGCCACGCACATTCATGTCATCTCAGAATTTTCTCTTCTCATTACTCTACCATTTTGTTTCAACAGCCAGGGAAACTTGCTGAGGCCTTCAAGTACTTTGTTCAGGGCATGGGCTATAGTAAGTAAATCCATGTTTTTTCTTTCATGAGTTGTTAGTAAATGCCAACATTAAATAAACAGCTGATGGGATTATAAAATGTGTAAAACTTGTTTTTCACCTTTTAGGGCTGACGTATGTGTGGTTGTGGTTTGTGTGTGAGCTTCCTGTTGATGTGCATCTGAAAGGTGTTTTTAACGAAGCAGTATATTTACTGCAGTCTATTGCTTAACATCCCTACTGATAGACTTTGGAGACTGTTAGTTTGTTTTTTTGTTTTGTCCACCTAGTCATAGAGAGGTAGCCAGTGTAGTTGGCTGTTGAAGCTGATGCATTCCCTGTCTACTTTTTACAGTGTTTGGTACCCACAACCCTCAGTAGGTGAGGTGTGAGTGCTTCTAGCATGGCTGAAGTGGCAGCGGCACTCCAGATGAGCTGAACAACAGTTGACTTCCTGTTCAGTTCAGAGAGGGCATCAAAAATACCCTCCGTTTCCATCTCTGGTGTGCCTGTCCTCTCTGTCTAGAACTGTTTAATGATGCGGTCTCCCAGTGAGACTCATTGCATACTTAAACAGAGTTCCAGGATTTTTACAGTCATTTATCCACAAAAAGATTTCTGCAACAACCTGCTCCATGGACTGATGAAATCTCTGCTTGCTCTGTCCGTACAGCCACTCTGTGTGTATTTCCCAAATGCTAATTCTATTCTGCTCTCTCCTGTTCCCAAAACCCCTCACCATGGGAGGGACCCTCTGGTGTAGCCTTTACGTCAGTGCATCAATGCTGCTTTATAGGCCGTTGAGTCCTCCTGTTGAGTAAATGCCACTGCAGGATTAGAACAGATTAAAAAGAGTGTTTTCACACAGAGAACGTGTGGAAAAAAGTCTTAACAACTCAGCGTGCTTCTGAAAGCTGCTTTCTCCTCATTAACACATTGCCACAGTGTGACTAGCAAAATGGAAACAGTTCGAGCGTACAGGAAATATTTGTGCACATGCAGTGGTTTGTTTTTTTTCACTTGTCATTGCTAGTAAACAGCTTTTTGTCCTCACTGACCACCAAGCTACAACAGAGTCTGTGTGAATCAGGAATAAAGCAGCAGAGCCTTCTCAACATTTCTCCCTCTTTCTTTCTTCCTTTAACCATTGCTCACAGTTCCCTACGTTCTTCTCAGTCACCTGAGCAACGAATCAGGTACTAAGTTCTTGAGAAGCTGCCAGACTGGAGCGCTTCGACCCCAAATAGCAGTAAAGCATCCTACAGTAGATGGATGTCAATTTATGCAGAGATTCAGTAAAGGACACTGTTAATGTCTAACAGTGGAAACGCTCTTTATTTTAAGCTGTGGAATCTTTGCTATACTTTGACACACATTCATCTCCCTGTAGTTTAGTTTGTCTCCTTTAGCATGGATTCTGTCCTCAGTGGTCTAGTTTGTTGCATGACCTGCTGATGACCTTGAGTTTGATTGCTAATGCTTTATTTTGCTGTTGTGTTGTTTAGGTTTTGTTTCCGCTGTTGCACATCTTTTTTCAGTTAATTTAATTACTCTCCATATATGAGAATTGTTTGCATGGTAAGCAAAGCACTGGATTGTTGCTGTGTGAGGCTTGGGAAGAGTTCCCACAGTGTACTGAGTCTGGCTGCAACGTGAGTGGAATACTAATGTGTGTGTGTTTGTGTGTGCTCGCGCGATTGTCTTTTTCAGTGCCGTCAGCAGGAATGACTCGCCTGGCACGCTCACGCACCACTTCCTCCTCCAGCATCACCTCCATGGACAGCAGTCGTAGCCGCAACAACCTCAACAGCCTCCTGGAGGGCAGTGCCACTGGGGCCCTGGACAGCCAGGCTGGACCCCAAACCATGGAGGTCTCCTGCTAAATCTATCCCCCACCGCGTCGGTCTGCACCCTCCCATAGTAACTTATGTGCCCTCTCCCCCACCCTCCTCAACTCCATACCAGGAGGTAATGAACTATGTGATTAGAAAAGAGGATGTAATAAATATATTAACAGATGCATATTGTTAAATATTATCTTGAATCACATTCCTACCATAAACATTACTGTCAGCACATGCAGACGCTCACATCACAACCACCAACTGTCCGTACTCTGGTATTTATTTTTTTTCACCACATTTGTTTGAGTAGAAATCCTTCATTTGTTCTAAATCATTTGTAGATTATTTTGTCAGTGCGCAGAAAGTATTGTTTAAACTCATCTCTTCCTTTGCAAACTGTAAACACCGTCTCCGATTGTACAATTGTGTTTTTGTTTGTTTTGTTTTGTTTTTGACTTAAGCAACTTGATTGGATGCAGAGGGATCACTAACATTAGTGTAGCTGCTGGAACAGTGTGTGTATGATGATGCTAGGTAAATGTGTGGACTATCATATGACACGGCTACTTTTAATGGAAGAACAGTATGTTAACAGAAACGTGTTCCAGTGTGTCACATTTGTTCTTTATTTGTAAAGGAGCACACCACCGTTGTCTTTCTGCTTTGTCTTGATGTTTTTGTTCCGTTCATTAGATTGCAGTGATGTTTTACCAACCTGTAAAATTCAGGCTCTGATGTGAAAAATAGTTCCTTCACCGAAGGGCCCAGTGGTGCTTCTCACTGTCTGCTGATTCAACTCCTTTATATTACGACTGAATAAAGCTTCAACATTAAAAAAAAAATAACCTTTGTCGCTCATTTGTTCGTTCATCATTCTGCTTACCTAAAAAGCAAAGGAATTCATTTGACTTTCTGTCAGTGCTTTTGCAAGTGTTCGTGGAACAGTGAGGTGACTGTGGTGATACTTTCCAACCACAATTATTATTTCCTTGCTAACCCTTTTTGTCACGCAGCAGGCAGTCTATATTTAGCACACACACAAAAAAATGTTGAGCTGCTCTGAAAAAGATGAGAGATTGTATTGCACAGAAACTTACATCTGTGTTTATTGCTGATTACCAGGGTGGGGCAAGCAAACCATTTATTTCATATGTAAGTTGATTTTTAGTGAACCAGTTGATCAAGAAACAGAATAGTAAGGAATAGTAACATTTTCTAAACTAGAAGGACACAACAAAAAACAGACTTCTATCAGGGTAAATGTAAGATGTATAAAAATGTTATTCAGTGTGTTCGACAGACCTTCTCTCAGATTTGAAAGCTTCTTCATCAACATCCTCCAGTAAGTTTAATCAGAAATTTATTCCAGTAAAGGCTCTGAGTTAAACCTTCGTGTCCTCAGTCCTATCAAATCGGCATCTAAATTCATTAATGACGTGATTTTTTACAGTGAGTGCTTCCACATACCACACTGCCACGTCGTTCCTGTAAAAGCATTTGTAGAAATAAAAATGTTTTACTTTCGGTATCAAAATCCTGATTGAGTACTGGTTTGTTATTTGGATAAAATCACCTCTCCTATGCTCAGCAGTCATTTGAATCTATGACAGCTACACTCCACGAAAAAGTGCTGCACTATCAAGCTCCGCTTTGAGACAAGAAGGCAAGGCCTTGAGCATCACAGGAAGCTGCTGCAGGGAGACATACATGCAAACCAAGAAGGACGTTTTATCTCTTCAGTTGTACACACCCTCTTTATAAACAGCTGCAAAACCAGAGCTTAGGAGGGAACACAGTCATTCTGATTGATCAGCAGGCCTTTGAGAAGCTGTGCTTTCATATATCAAAAGCTCTCCTGTGTGCTTGGTGTGTGTTCTGAAGGCAGACGCGCATAAACTCATTACGGAGAACTGGAATACGTCGGTGGTTCCGGGAAGGATCTGGGTAACTTGTGCAGAGTTAAATTTCTGACTGGACTTTTCAATAAGGGGGTGAGTATGCCATCTCTGGTGAGTTGTTTTTTTTTTTTCTCTTATTCACTGATGCATTGTACGTCCAGAATATCCGTAAACACTTCACCATTTAAATAACATTAATAAATGTGAGAAATTAATCGATTCAAAGATTTTTCCAATGCACTGGCCTGCAAATTTAAACAAAACTTAATAGCAATCTCAACATGATGGACTGCAATTTTTGAATTGCAGGAAGGCGTAATATTTGGTAAAGGCAAAATACCATTTAAATATTGTGGTGCTGCAGAGATGTCCGTCACATTCTACAGACTTGTGTTTAATAAAGATCTACACTAAAAAAAAAAATCACACCATATATATTTTAAAGTTGTTTTTTTTAAATTAAAGTAGTAATTTCAAAATTAATACCCTCTAATATGATATTGGTCAAAATAAATGCAATTAGTTGGTTCATTGTAGACAAAAATAAATAAAACTCTTCTTTTTGTAATAATAATTCTTCTATTCTCGAGCGTATCACATTTTATTTCTTTTCATACAATTCATGGAAATTCAACACAGGATATCAGTACCTTTTGTAGTGGTTTGGAGCCTTCCTGCATCGTCGAGGTCAGGGGCCTCTGAACACATCCAGTAATGGGACACGGCGTCAGCGATCTGGCTCTTAAATACAAAATTTCTCCTAACTTTCTGATTTTTTTTTTTTTTGCTTACTTACTGAAACTATGAACTAATATTCTAAGCTGAAAAAAAAACCCACAAAACTGCTGTAAGCTGACAGAAATATAGTGGCTAAAATGTTAACTACTTATTATCATTACCTGTACTTCTTAAAAAGAACAAGCAAAAGACAAATAGCACCAAAAAACATGTCAAAACTAAAATATATGAGAAACAGTCTAAAAAAAGTGACAAATAGAGTTGAAAATCTAAGCCAATATGAATAAAAGCTAAGGTAAACAAAACAAAAAAAAACAGAACCTAAATAGTGACATGTAAACAATTAGCTAAACATAAGCTAAAAAAACAAATTTGTGCCAAAAAAAAAACCCCTGCTGGAACCAAACATAAACTACAACGAACAAACTAAAATAACTAGAAGCTGAAAAGTGACAACTAGGTGAAAAAATAATATAAATGTGTTTTTGAAGGGATAATAAGACATTTTATAATTTCATTTGGCAGACACTTCAGTCCAAAGCGACCTATGTTTTCTAATGATGCTCCCCATTTCTCAGCTACAGCAGCCGGTTTGATTCAGAAAGAGCCAAAGAACATGGGGACCTGCCCCACCAGATATAGATCCAACCTGACCATATTAGGAAATGCACCTGAGCCGGTAACACCAGGTAGGCCCAGACCCTAAGACATGTTCACACAACCCACAAATCAGGACGATGTCACACATGGACCTCCAGTTCCAGCATCTCATGTGTCTCTCCAGCCTTCCAGGAGAGCTTGACTGTATCTCTCTACAACTACGCGTCCTGCAGCAGCGCCGAGCTCACCATGTGCCTGGGGGAGAGACTCACCATCGTCTCAGAGTACATTCACCTTTCTCCCAACCTATTTCAGCTCGACAGAAACTTTTATTCATGACGCCTTGTTCTCTCCAACAGTGATGGTGAATTTATGATGGTGAGATCCTCGACCACCGACCGCGAGAGCTACATTCCCACCAACTACACCGCCAAGGTCACACATAGGTGAGTCACAGGCAGTAGTTACATGACTGCGTGTGTGTTAAAGAAAGTAGAGGAGTTGAAAGGAACTGAAATGAAAGGTGTGTGTGTGTGTGGGGGGGGGGGGGGGTTCCCACCAATTTGTAAATGATTTTTACATCGGTGGAGACGGATTTTTTGAATCTGATCTTTGTTCTCTCTGGTGACACAACAGCCTCCGTCTCTGATAGTTTCAGTCGTCCTCCAGAGGGGAGTTTGGTCTCTGATTGTTTCAGCGGTTTTTCCAGACCTAAAAAAACAACATTCCCCTTTTGGTTTTGCATGTCATCACCGTTTCACTGCGATGTCTTGCGTCTTCTCTGTGTCCAGGTGGCTGTTCTCAGGCATCAGCCGGTACAAAGCTGTGGAACTGCTCACGCAACCCAATAACCAGAGAGGAAGCTTCTTGATTCGAGAGTCAGAGACACACAGAGGTTAGAACCTGAAGAAAAACCCATGATGTTTTGGTGGAGATCTGAGTCACAGGGGATACATTCATTACGTTTCTGTTTCATTTTGAGATAAAACATAGACTTGACGGAATGTTTCAAGGAGGTGTTAAGATGTTCTCAAAAGAAATAACTCGCCTTCAGAAACACAGATTTTTCCTCCATTCTTTGGCAGAATGTACACAAATGTATCTTCTCTCACACACCAACTTATTTTCCTTTATGCTCTTCTAACTGCTCCAACCCCCCCCCCCCAAAAAAAAGTGGGTTCACTGTATTTCTCGCATTTTTTAAAACACAGCCAGATAAATTCTAATTCTAGCATGTATTGGACAAGAGTAATTTCCTGTAGATCCAATACGTTTAATTTTGATACTTGATGAACATGATCTCATCCATTAAATCATGCACAAATTGTTTGTTACAAACCACAGGAATTTTGAAACCCTCCATTTACTCAAGCAGACAACAAGCAAACCTGACAAACCTAAAAAAAAAAATGTGTATAAAAGCAAATTTGTCTGTATGAACATTTAATAAATTATGTGTAGCATGGAGTTTTTGATGTCAGTCGTTTTTTTAATATGGCTGGTCCTGACTGGATGCCTCTTGGAAACAACTTATGTTGTAGTTTGGGATGAGACAAAACACTGATCATCAGGGTCATGAATACACACTGTGACCATCTGTGTGCTATTTCTGTCTTTAGATTGTTACTCTCTGTCCCTCCGGTGGAGCAATGACCCTTTGATGGTGGATTGTGTCAAACACTACTGCATCTCTCACCTCCAAAATGGCTGGTTCTACATATCTCAAGGGCACAACTTTGCTTCTCTGAAACATCTGGTGGAACATTATTCAGGTGGCTGCTGTTCTCCAACAGAACCCAATAGAGACAGCCCTAAAGAGCTTTACTAAAAGTTTCCTCCCCCTTATAGTGTCTTCGGATGGACTGTGTTGTCAGCTGACAGAGCCTTGCTTCATTCAGGGTTTAGACCAGCCAAGAGAGAACAGACCGCTACCCAGAGTTATCAGGAGGCCTACCATCAACTGGAAGGAAATCAGCAGGTGTGGTACACTGTCTCGCTGAGATACTACCAACAGCCGCCACTAGATGTCACTCTAACAAAGAGCTGCAAGGGCCCTGGTGGCCTCTTCTCAGTGTTCCCCTGTAAACTGAATCATATATATATATATATATATATATATATATATATATATATATATATATATATATATATATATATATATATATATATATATACACACACATATACACATATACATGTGTGTACATGTGTGATGGACTGGCGACCTGTCCAGGGTGAACCCTGCCTCTCGCCCGTAGCCGCTGGGAGAGGCTCCAGCCCCCCGCGACCCTTAACAGGAATAAGCGGAAGAAAATGGATGGATGGATGGATGGATCCATCGTCATCTTCTGCTTATTCCTTACTAGTAAGGGTCGCGGGGGGGCTGGAGCCTATCCCAGCGGCTACGGGCGAGAGGCAGGGTTCACCCTGGACAGGTCGCCAGTCCATCGCAGGGCCAACACACAGAGACGAACAACCATTCACACTCACATTCATCCCTACAGTCAATTTAGAGAATTCAATCAGCCTAGTCCCCAAATTACATGTCTTTGGACAGTGGGAGGAAGCCAGAGTACCCGGAGAGAACCCAACCCACGCAGGCATGGGGAGAACATGCAAACTCCACACAGAAAGATCCCGCGCCAAAGCCGGGACTCAAATCCGGATCCTTCCTGCTGTGAGGCCACAGTGCTAACCACTGCACCACTGTGCAGCCTGGATGAATGTACACACATATACACATATGTGTGTGTGTGTGTGTGTGTGTGTGTGTGTGTGTATAAACATTAGTTGAGGAAATAACCTAGAGGACAACATGTGAACGCGTCCAGGAAAAGAGTCCAAGTGCTCATTCTTTGCTTCCCTCTACTGAGATGTCCTTGAGCAAGACTTTCATGCCCTACTGATCCAGTCAGTGATGCTGTTCACTAGCTAACAGACGACATTATGATTGTCCTGGACACCTGACAGGTGTAATGTCTGAGTTACAGACAAAAGTTCTAGGAAACAATCTCAATAAACAAATTCCAGATAAGGATAACCCTCCTACATTTTAATAACTAATATTTTGTGCCTTTTCCAAATCTTGGCTGCAACCTCCAGATCTATGATCTTCAGGAGGAAGAGGACAGGATCGGACCACTCACTGGTGAGCGAGGGCCTGAGGGAGGCCATCAGCTCCTACCTCCAAATGACAGACAGCCATGATTACAGCTGGGACACATGATGGAAGGCCTTTCAGTCTGGAGAGAAAGAAGTTTGATGGGTAGTAGCAAGGTCTTGTTCAACCTGCTGTCTGGAGAGGCCTCTGGAGCGGTGACTGTGTATTCAAAAAGGACATTTGAGGAAAGGCCCTGGAGCAGCAGCACGACACTACAATGTCTGAGGATGTGACATGCTGTTGGCCATTTAGCACTGCTTTTGTACCCATAGATCACGGTGGTCAAAAGCCCTTATCCTCCACATAAGGTCTTCATTGGCTCTCCTCCGGTTTGATTTGGCCTGAGAGATGATATGATGTGATGATTTTAAAGATTATCCTGAAAAATCACTCTTTTCGCTTTTTGCTCTTTTTTTTCATAAAAAAATATTTTCCTTAAATTTGTCAGATCCCCAGATATTAAGTAATATTTAAATAATTTGATCAGGCGGCAGCGTGGCACTGCACGGGTTTAGTCTGATTGTTGGTTGCTGGATGGCTGAAATGAGGCACTAATTTCTTATGTTACAGTATTTTTGTTCTCCTTGGCTGTTTCTAAACGTTTACTAAAGTTTTTTTTTCCAAGTATAAGTCATATAATGGAAGCACCTTGCAGAAAAAAATTCAATTGTGGCCCTCCATGGGGAAAAAAAATGGGGGTACAAAATGAAGCTGAATATTGAGAGCAAATGAAATATTTTCTATTTGCTGTTTGCTATCGGTTTGTACGCTTGCTGTGAGTGTAAATAATGTCTGTTTTCCTAATAAACATCACACAGTTCATGCGATTGAGGCTTCTCGGGTCTTGCGGTGTGTTCTTGCCTGCCACCAGATGCCGCTTAATTACCTCCAGTATTCCATCAAAGCGTTCCACTTCCTGCCGAACACTTCGGTTCAGGAAGAAGAAATAATGGCGACGCCTGTGGGGTCCGGGTCCCCGAGTACGGGAGGAAAACGGAATAATGGCAAAAGTAACATCATTAGAAACTTCACCGCCAGTAAGATTAGTGGGAAGAGCTTTAGTCGCGGGACACAGGTGAGTGAGACGATGCATGTTTCGGCTGTAAGGACATCCGAAAGTTGGTCGTCAGAGACCAGGGACTTGCGCTGGGAATCCTACCTTAAAACGAAGACTCTGTCCCGGATACGTGACTGACGATGTAGGCTCTTCCGTTAGCTTCGACTTTGCAGCTCGCTAGAACGTTGGCACATTTCTGTCACTCAAATTTAACTCGTATCATTGAGTTCTGGACAATATACTCCACTCGCTGACAAGGCAGTTAGCACAACAACAAATGAATATAACGTTAGAAAGCTCCGCTCTTTTGTTGTTAGCTTTACGTTAGCCCAGTAATAAGTACCCACGATAGAAAACGTCACGAATCGCATATTTGATGAGCTATTGTTGTGTTATGTGAGTTTTGGAATATTGGCAATTGAATAGCATGTGGCTCAAACTGAGTTATGTTTAAATTTCAAAATATATACGGGTAATTTTTGTGCATGTTAGCTGACGGGATAACGTTAGCTCGCTAGCTAGCTAAGCCAGCTGAACAGCTCAGGCGATTACGTAACTACACACTAACCACAATAAGTCTCTTTTCCATAAATGGATACGACATAACAGCTGTTTGGATAAAGTAACGCCAGCAGCTTCTTTCAATTCATATTCCAGGGAACATTTAAACCTGATATTAATTTTACAGAATGTAGTTGGATAATCAGGGTTCATCTAACACAAGTAACAGCTCACTGATCGGTCGACTCACCTGTCAGAACAATTTCGTGGACGCCTCAACTCCCCAAAATCAAGTCACACGGTGTTGTTGCAAACCCAATGAGTACTGAAGCCAAATATTGCATTTCTGTCTCTTACGTGTCCTTAATGTGTTTCCTTGCGAGGTGGAAAAAGCATTGTATATTTTATGGAAAAAATACTGCAACTTTCAGAAGCCCTTTATTTATTACCTATCTTTTGCAGTTTTCCCGATATTTACTACGATAGGATATACAATATCAGATAATCCAATTAGTTTTCATCAAATTTGTCCTCCATGGTGTACATTGAATATCATCTAAATGTAGCTGCCTATTGTTTTATTGATTTTTAAATTTGGAGTATTGATGATTGTGCTATATTTAACTTTGCTGTCTGAATGGACTGGATGTCTCTCAGTGAGTTCTGAAACATAAGGTGGAAATTGAAGTTTAACTAGATCGTGAAGCACTAATCATTACTAGTCAGCCTCAACCTTAACATCACATATAACTGAAGTGACTAACTTTGATTATCCTGTTACACTGGCAGCTGTCAAATGGAGGGAGATATGAAGCTTCAGACAGTCAGTTTTGAAGTTGATGTTTGGGGGAAATGGGTAATGGCTGTGGGGTGTATTGCCCAGCCCTTTTCTGGGGACACACTCGGAGGCCCCGGAGCTAAATACAATAAAACAATGACGCTGGCCCACTATATGCAATGTACCATACCAGTAACATAACACACAACACCCATTATATTTTACACATGTTGAAGTAGAACCAGCAACAGCATTAATACACTAAGGAAAATATGCATTACACATAAGGTAAGTAGAGCAGTGTGCTCAAGACACTAAGACAGTATTGTGCAGAATGTAATATACAGGAATTTTGTTGATCCAAATAATGTAGCAGGTATCCATGATTACTCCAATAGAATGCAGCCATTTAAAAGAGAAAGAAGGGTCAAAGTAAAAAGTAAATTATACTGTTGGAGATCTCTTCCAAACACCACATTGTCACATGGAACACACTTAAAATGAGGGCTGAGCAATTTGGGATTAAAAATAAAAGTCTAATTGGGATTATTTTGACATTTTTCTTGTGATGTAAGTCACAGAAGGAACTATAATTTTGTGTCATTCTCTATGTTTTAATAGAAAAACTTTTTAAAATGATAATGCTGTTATATTTGTGACGATTTAAACAAAGTTGTTTTCTTCAGGTTTTACTCATATTTCCTTTTTTGTTCAGTTTGAAGTGCCATTTGCATATAGCTGTTACATCATCAGGGCATCGAAAACTTACGATGCCTGCTGTCTGAGCCATGAGATGGCCCTCAGTATAGAACACAAGACTGAAAAAAAAGGATGAAAATTTTAAGATATTATATTTGTAGTCAGGCTGGCTGACCAAGTTAAGTTTTACAGCAATAGAGTCACAGAACCTCTCACTAGGGTTATGGCAACTGCGCTTGCATCAGCTGTGGAGGTGGAGGCTTCCTTTTTTTTTAGAGAACATGTCAACAAATTATTCCTGGCCTCCTTCCCCCTTCAGCTCACTTAAGTCTAATTGCAAATGATCAAAGTGTTGTTTTGGAGGAAGATGTAATACAAAGACAGGCATGTGCTTCCGGTGTTGTCAGTAGAGATGTCATTCATTGCTTATACACTTGTTTTTAACAAAATGACACTTTAATTAATTTATGAACCATTTAAACCAGTGTTTATTTTTGCTTGCACCCACTTAGCCATTTGTTAATGTGCATGAAAATGAGAACTTAAATAGAGGAATGTACAATATTGGATATTTTGATGACATTTTCCAGCTGATTCTGGCTGGTGGCAAACATGTACTCATGTGGATATTAGTTTTATTAAAAAAAAATGAAATTCCTATTTTTAATATTAAATGTGTATACATTGTCAATTTGACAAAGTAATTTCTCAAAATTTTAGAAATGTCCAATGAGCAAAGAAGAGGCTTGAGCAAATCTGGACGATATGATATATTTAAGAAAATGACAAATATCTGCTGAAACCATCATGCATCCCTACTACTGTCTGATGGAGTACATAACAGTTTTTACTGTAGTCTGACAGTTAAGCTTTTCTCTTCAGAAAACATGTGATTTCCACCATATAAAGTTAGAATCGCATCCTTACTGCCGTAGCTGTACCATACCACAAACTAAACCTGTTAAAATTTCAGATGGAAAACCTTTTTTTTCTCATGATATGCACTGTAATTACACTAGTCTCTTTTTGTGTGGTGTAGCTCCCAGGTGGCCTGCTGCATGAGAGAGATAAACGGGCCAAGTGGCAGGGCATCCCTACTCTGCTGCAAAAGCTCTACGAGAGCAGTCATCCCAACAGTGACCTCTCCCACGCCCACACCCTTCTTAAGGTAGCCACCTTCCAACACCCATCATCTTGTTTCAGCCAAATGTTGGTCTTTTATCTCTTTTGGTCAGTCATACTATTTAAATGATAAACTCTTCCTTATGTACGGGCATGTCGCCAAGATTTCAGGTAGTAATGGAGGCATTTCACAGGGGATACGCACAACTAAAGTGAAAACTGAATTGTTACAATTTGAAGGTGTAGTACTACTTACAAATAATACAATGTCATTTCTTTGGTTCATCAATGATGACACATTTTCTGAAGTCTAACATAAATGTTTGCTTGGATTGAGAAGTGAAAGCATTGTTGAAGCTTTGTTTCCTTGATTAATCTCTCAAAACTCTGCGGTGGTTTTTGTTGGTGTGTTTTCATGTACAAATAGTTGGCTTATACAATCTGGTGAAAATGAATGTGAGGTATCAAACTCGTGCTGTCAAAGCCAGGCTGATGAGCTACCAATAACTATTTGATTGCTAAAAGCTTTTGAAGTTTCATTACTCAGAGTTCATGGGGGCAGTAGAAATGGTTATTAGTTGCTTCCATCCATTATTTCAGCTTCAGTAATTGATTGTCCAGTTATGAAATTCAGAGTTGAGCCAAAACACCCTGAAATGCACGCTGATCAAAAACTTGACCAATATCCAGAAATAAGTTTTCCAGTGTGGATACATAAATTCAGCAGAAGTGTTTTTTATTACTTGCTGACAACTGCATTTCACTGTTGAGTTTTACATGGATAAAGTTCACACTCTTTGAGCAAAAAAAAAAAAAGGGAAAAAAGTGTGTTTTGATATCCATTTTAACTATGTATTAACTGGGCAATTTAAGCTTCCATCCATCCATTTTCTTCCACTTTACCTGTTAAGGGTCGTGGGGGCGCTGACACTGGTTTGCATGTTCTCCCTGTTCCTGTGTGGGTTCTCTCTGGTACTCCAGCTTCCTCCCATAGTCCAAAGACATCAAGAGAGGACGAGGCTGATTGATACTCTAAATTGACTGTAGATGTGACTGTGAGTGTGAATGGTTGTCTGTCTCTATGTGCTGGCCCTGCGATGGACTGGTGACCTGTCCAGGGTGAACCCTGCCTCTCGCCCTGCTCCCCTGCTGGGATAGGCTCCAGCCACCCACCCCCCGCGACCCCAAACAGGATAAGCAGTAGAAAATGAATGGATGAATATTTTCTTTAATGTTAATAAGGATACAATTTTATGCAGACGTTTACGTATAACAATTTCATAGACAAATGATACTATTTATAGTCACAGTGGGGGGGGGGGCGTGAAATATTTTCTTCTTTCTGGGGGGCATAACAGAAAATAATAATTAAGAAGCACTGGCTTACTCTCATTCATATCTTAGCTGCTTATCATAAACGCTTAACCCTCCACAGCAGTGAGCACTGCTGCCAGAGGCAACAAACACTTGTTTGTCCACATGCTCGCCCATTCTCATGAATGTCATACCTCAGGAACCACTGGAGAGACTTTGATTATATGTGGGATAAACAGTCACTTGGATTCATTGATGGATGGAGTTGGTCGAAGGTCAACGTCACTGCGACCTCACAAAATATATTTTTGACTGCTGAAACTCTGAATATAACATTACTTAATGATGACTTAATATCCAAAAGGTCAGGAAGTCACCTTTACTGTCGAAATCACTCAAGTGTAGAGGCATACAACTCAGTGGTGATCAGTTTAGTTGAATAATATCTTTACTTTCATGCCTTTCATGTTTATATCAAAGGCTCGTCTTTACAGGGTGTGATACAAAAAAAATATTTTTTCAGTTGGAGCTGAGTGGCTGACATAAATGACTTGGTTATGGTTTTTGTTAGGTCTTATCATCCCAGCTGTCCATGGAAGCCATGTCTTTTGTCACAGAGGACCGAAAGACTGCTCAGGAATCCACCTTCCCCAATACGTACACCTTTGACCTCTTTGGTGGAGTCGATGTAAGTTTGTCTCACCTTATTTTTGACTCGTATACCTAAAAGCAAGTTGGTTTTGTGAAGAGAAAACAAGCACACAACACAAATTGTTTATATTAATGTGTGGGGTGACATAAGTGGCATCATCTGAAGGATTTGGGGATTTTCTTTTTTTGTACATTAGTGATGTGAATTTTTTACAACCTGCAGTCGTAAAGAGTTGGTGATGTTTGGTTAATTGACTTTTAGCCATATATTTTTCAAAAGTTAACTGCTACTTTTTCCATGCTTTATTTCACAGTGACATGCAACCATTTGCCAAGTGCTGATTTTAATTTATTTTCACCCCTGATAAAAAAATGTTTTATTTACTCTGGGTTTAGCACCGTGTTGTTGTTTTTTTAATCATTAGTTTATCAGATGTTTATACTATCAAAGTAACAATTAATTAGTTGTAATAATTCTATAAAGCAAGGTGGGGACCAGGACCAGAAAATATTTCCAGTTACACTGGGCGGGGGCTTGATTGAAACAGTTTGTTCTGTTCTCGAGAATGTATAGCACAACTCCTGCTCCAGTACAGCACTGACCTGTCATCCCCCCCCCCCCCCCCCCCCCAAAAGCTGCTTGTGGAGATTTTGATGAGACCCACACTAACTATGCAGAAGAAAAAACCCAAAAGTAAGAACAACCGCTGTCACAACAAAAGCATATTTCTTGATTTGAATTCCATGATAGGTTATGACAGTTTGCTAACATTTTGTTTCTGTTAAAAGTGAATGACGACTTGGTCAAGGACTGCCTTAGTGTTCTCTACAACTGCTGTATATGTGTAAGTATCCGTTTACATTTTTGACATACCACAGAAAGAATATTATATCTTGCTTCAATCAAGCACAGGTTTTTAAGCAGCCACATTTTCCTTATAGGGTTTGACCTATTTTAACCAAGCGATACCAACATGATTTGATTTACTTGCAAATTACCATTTTTCCACAGACAGAGGGGGTGACAAAGAGCCTGGCCGCTAGAGATGACTTCGTTCTGTTTCTCTTCACCCTGATGACAAACAAGAAGACCTTCCTCCAGACTGCTACACTAATTGAAGATATTCTTGGGGTCAAAAAGGTATGCCTGGATTTAATCCGCTGCAGGAGTTTGAAAATTTTGCTTCGTAGATTTTTTTTATCTGTAGTTCCAAAGGGCATGAAATGACCTCGGCCAGTGACTGAAGGTGGGACACATTTGAAAAGCCAGTAATCTGTAAATTGGTAGTTTTCTGACTCTGTTTCCTGGTTTTTGTACTGGATCCAAAGAAGTAATCTTGTGACAGCTTAGTTCTGTCATTAATTATAACAGTTAAAACAACCGTTTGTCAATCTGCATTCCCTTTAAAACACTGCATTTTTTAATTAATTTTTTTTTTAATGTTAAGGAGATGATCCATTTAGAGGGTATCCCCAACCTGTCAGGCCTGGTTCAGAGCTTTGACCAGCAACAGCTGGCCAACTTTTGCCGCATCCTGTCGGTCACCATCTCAGAACCTGATGTAGGAAATGATGACAAGCACACCCTGCTGGCTAAAAATGCTCAGCAGAAACGCACTGCTAGCCCCTCACGAGCGGAGATCAATCAGGGTATGCAGCCTTCAGACTACAGACATGTCTTTGTTCCATTGCTAAAATATACAAATTAGTAACTTGTAATGTTTAAAACCTTGCATACCAACAGTCACCCTGCTGAACATCCCTGGGTTCATTGAGCGACTGTGTAAGCTGGCCACCAGAAAGGTGTCTGAGGCCACAGGAGCTAACTTCCTGCAGGAGCTGGAGGACTGGTACACATGGTTGGATAATGCTCTGGTACTCGATGCCCTCATGCAGATGGCAACTGAGGAGGCAGAACAAAGCAGCACAGGTAAGACACGTATCACTTCTTCTGCCTGTGCCTCACACTGGGGTCACTTTGGAGGTAGAAGCACAGTTCATTTTGGCACTAATGTTGACCACTCTGACCATTCAGACCAACTGCGCCCCTCTGTGGCCAGCTCTGTTGGGATTGTTTTGGCATCTTGTCAGTTTTGTTTTGTTTTTGTTTTTTACTGTGAATGTGTGAACTGGCAAAAAGTCAAGGAATGGCATAGAGCACCTGGTCAATTTTGAAAATAACATACCTGGAGTGATGAGGATGTTGGCTATCTAGCTTGAACATTTATATATTTTTGTCAGTTTATTCTTCAAGGAGAGCAATAGAGACAAGTGGGCAGTGGGCACACCTATGAATAGAGTGAGAGGTGGTAGTAGATTGGTTGCCAGAACACACAAGCATCCAGAGAGAGAGTGAAGAGTTGAATCACTTGTCGGATGCAGAACAGCCAGATTTCTGCTCGTGGGAAACATCATATGTCAAAGTACTTCTACCTCCTGACTGACAAATGTCACTCTGCTTAAATCTTAATTACCTTTTTACAAGAGAGATTTTTTTTCGCCCTGACCATCAGAATCATCAGATGAGAGTTCCCTGGCAACCAGCCCTCTAAGACATCGTTTACCGCAGTCCATGAAGATTGTTCATGAAATCATGTATAAAGTGGAGGTGCTTTATGTTCTTTGTGTCCTTCTCATGGGGCGTCAGAGAAACCAGGTAGGTAACAACACCATCTCCATTATTGGAGTGTTGCGTCCCAGCAGGGTGGGACTGTGTGTTTGACTGCCCCTCTGTTTTGTCACTGCTCAGGTCCACAAGATGCTTGCTGAATTTCGTCTCATCCCAGGACTCAATAACCTCTTTGACAAGCTTATCTGGAGGAAATACACTGCTTCAAATCATGTGGTGCATGGCCAGAATGAAAACTGTGACTGCAGTCCAGTATGAGCACTCTTAGAAACAGCCCTCGGCATCTGAAATCATTTTTTTCTTTTTCCCTTTTTTTTACTTTAAGAAGGACATTAATATATATTTTCTTGTGACGCAGGAAATATCCTTCAAAATCCAGTTCTTGCGGCTACTCCAAAGTTTCAGTGATCACCACGAGTAAGCATCCCTCAACTCAGCTTTTTTGGATGCAGTGTGTAATATTTCAGGGGTTATATTGTTTGTTTTCATTGTTTGTGTAGTATGTACCGATATTAGCTTAATTGTATTCTTTTTTTCTTTTTTTTTTACCGAAAAGTCATGAATCCAGCCACTTCTGTTACTCTGTCAGAAACAGATAGTTTAGCTCCCCCAGTTGTGCTTGGCCAGTTACATAGAGCAGAAAATTAAAAGATCAATTGACGTGTGGTGCTAGACCTACTCTACTTGTAAAGTGTCATGAGATACCTTCTGTTGTGATGTGCCGCAGTACTAAATAAAATTGACTTGACTTAGATTGTACTGGAAATGTCACGCCCCTTACCATAACTTGAGCTCGCCTCCTGCGATTGCTACAAAGAAGAGGCTACTAGATTTTGGGTGGAGCATGCGTAAATAAAGATGCAGGAGTGGTTACAATTTAAATGAACCACCTTGTAATGCGTTAAGAGGCACCAAATCTGAACAGCTTGTTGAATCACAATACGACAGAGCGAGCAAGCCCACATCAAACTGACTGGGTTTTTAATTTTAAAGTTTGTCTGCGAGTATCTACACCAGAGACCCAAATGTATTGGTGCTGTTGACACAGTGTGACCTGTGTTTTTGTTCTTCAGGAACAAGTACCTGCTGTTGAATAGCCAGGAGCTGAATGAACTCAGTGCCATTTCTATGAAGGCTAACATCCCTGAGGTGGAAGCTCTTGTCAACACGGACAGAAGTCTAGTCTGTGATGGGAAGAAGGGGCTCCTCACACGCCTCCTCACCGTTATGAAGAGGGAGCCTCCAGACTCCTCCTTCAGGTTAGCATCATGGAGGCAAATGTCTAAATGCAGAAGATGTCTTGAGAAAATGTGTCCTTTTAGTTGTGATGTGCTGACTTTGTTGTTCATGTAGATTCTGGCAGGCAAGGGCAGTGGAGAGTTTTCTCAGAGGGGCCACCTCCTATGCAGACCAAATGTTCCTGCTGCGAAGAGGATTACTAGAGGTAAAAAAAAAAAAGAAAAGCATACATCATTTAGAACTTATCAGTGGAGAAAAGTTACATCAGGGTTCCCGTGCGTTCTGGAAAACCTGGAAAATGATTGACCAATTTTGCAGTCAGGAAAAACATGGAAAATGAGAAAAAAATGACAAATGTCCTGGAAACGGTTAATATTTCCTGGAAAATTATTTATCCTCTCCCTGCCTTGTGAGGGAATGCAAATGGGTGAGAAGTTACGCGCATGCATATCTGTTGTCACCTTTTTCAAGGCACAGCGGCTCTGCTTCTAGCTGGTGCAGCGCCCCACGTGATGCTAACACCCAATCAAATTTGCATTTCCACTTAGAGCAGTTCTGCAACCCAGTGTTTTCAGTTTATTTTGTCGCTAGATTTTGCAACTTTTCAGATGCCGTTAAGGATTTAGTGCCTCGAGACAAAACTAGTGACTCTTAAGTTGAAAAGTGCCGCTATTATCGGCCTGCAAGTGTGAGGGTTTTTGTCTCCTGTGGCCTAAGCCTCCTCTCTGTTCTAAATTATAGCCATAGACTGCACATCAAATGTATGAGTAATAAACATGGAAACAATCTGGGTAAATTCATGTTACAACTGTAGAAAGGAACACTTCCAAAGTTTGAGGGGACAGAGAAATGTATTAGTGTATGACGTAATAACTTGTCTCTGTAGCTGCTGAAAAAGTCCTGGAAAATAATTTCAGGGAAAGGGTGGGAACCCTGTAAATGATTTGTCCACATTCCATAGATCAGATTTTTGTCCTGTGAACTTCACAATACAGCTGCCTAAACTGTCCGTATCTCCTCCACAGCACATCCTGTTCTGCATCATCGACAGTGGCTGCACATCCAGAGATGTCTTACAGAGCTACTTTGATCTGCTTGGAGAGCTCATGAAGTTCAACATTGATGCCTTCAAGCGATTTAACAAATATGTCAATACGCCTGAGAAGGTAGGAAGTATAACCTGCCTTCTAAAAATGTGTTCTGTATTTTGTCCTGACAAACAGCTTGAACGAGTGTATTTGAAGAGTTGCATGATTTCTCTCCTGTAGTTCCAGACTTTCATGACCCAGATTAACAGCTCTTTGGTGGACTCAAACATGCTGGTGCGCTGCATTGTCCTTTCCCTAGACTGCTTTGAGAGCCAAACTGAGGATGTCAAAGGTGATTTTTTTTATAAATATTGACTTGAGAATATTTAGAATGAATTTTACATCATTACAATGGGTCTATTTTATATTTGGTAGATTCTTTGCAAAATGTAATAATAAAAGAAAATATAAACATTTAGATGTCTGATAAAGTACTGCATCTGGCACGTTGTAGTTATTGTCCATAGCGAGGCTGTGTGTGTGTGTGTATATACAGTATATGTGTATGTATATACACACACACACACACATATATACGACTTATTTGCGTAATACCTAGAAACAGCTGCAGTGCACTCAACCCATCTTGTACTGCTGTGCTTGTATTTTACACCTTTAGTAAAGGCTACCATTAACGAGGATGAGTGGGACGCATCAGTGGTGCTAGCTAGTCACTGTTTAGCAGCCTCGACCCACAAATAACGAATTGCCCAACCCTAGCCTGAAAATATTTCTTCTTTGTTTCAAGATCACAAATACATTGCTCATTTTTCAATTAATCTTTTTTTTAAGGTTTTTCATTAAAATACTGTGTGTATGTGTGTATCCCGTGTCTGCACATGTTTTTTGTGGCTGTGGCTTAGGGGTGGCTCAGGTTCTCTGCAGCACATTGTGCTTTCCGCTGGAATAAAATGGAACCATTTTCTGTGTGTTTTCACCAGTGGTGGAGGTCCTGTCTGAGTGCTGTCTGCTGTCCTACATGGCCAGGGTGGAGAACAGACTCTCCTTCCTTTTCCGACTGATCAACATCATCAACGTGCAGACACTCACACAGGTCTGTGTCATGACTTAATCTAAATGTAAATTGTGACTTCAAGTATTGAGCCACTCACTCATATGGCTGGGTAAAGAGGACCTGTATAAGTGGAAACGATTCCTGATTGGCTCTGTATCGAAGAACTGATCAGCTCCTTGACCAATTGTGCTCGGTATTGGTGACGTGTAACGTTAATTCAATTGAACATAGTTCACAACCATCCACTAAGGATGTTGAAGCTGCCGGCGCCGCGCAGACGTGAGTAGCACTTGCTTTTAACACACTCTCTGATTGATTGTTTGACTTGCAGCAGAAATCACAGCACAGTTGTGCATTTCATGATTTTGTATGGTAACGTTGCAGCTGTTAAATCCAGAGTTTTAGCAGCCCTGAGTACTTGACATGTCAAGCCATGTTTAGTCGCGTTTTAAACCTCAGTTTACCACCATTTTGTGGAAAAGCAACACCATTTCTTACCATATGAGAAAGTAGTCCTGAAAATACCACAGTCTAAACGCAAATGTGTGTCCTTGACACACAGAGGGTTCAAATGGAAACGGTATGTACCTGAGAACAGCTTGATTGTGATTTTGGTTCCTAAAATACAGTGATGTCATAAGTTCGAGCAGAGACAGCCACACAGATAAAATTCATTTCCTTGAACCATCACTGTCTGCTTTATATCCTAAATAATGCTGCTTTGTTGTGCTGTTGTAGTTTCCTTTCAGACGGATCTTTTATGTCTCATCTTGTTGCCCCATAGAGCAGAGCAACTTTCTTATAAACAAACAGTGGCTTGGTGCAGCTGTCTTGGTCTTCTTGTCTTACAAACAATTGTCTGTCAGAGCAAATTATATACTGTCCTTGTTCAGAAAGCAGCCGAACAATGAGGAGTAGTAGTAATAGTAATAGTAGTTGTAGTATGACATGTTTCCTGCATTGCAGTGCCAGCAAAATGGAAAAAAAAATGTTTGGACAAGTTATGAATAGTCACATAATTCTTTAAATTTTTTAGTATTTAACGTATATCCAGAAATACTTCCCAGTCCCTAATATGTAGGTTGTCAAAATAAATTTGTGCGTCACATGAGAAGTCATACAAGACAAGTTGAACAGTTTGTGGCAAAAACAACAAAAAATTAAATATTTTCATAGCTTTTAAAATTATGTCTTTAATTTCTGCACTCAACTATAGAGTGGTATTGATGTGATGTATTGATAAACTCCCAATGACACCCATCCCTACTCATGATTCCATTTTTCCTTTTTCATCCATCTCTTTGCTGTCCTTCAGGAGAATGTGAGCTGTTTAAACACCAGTTTGGTCATCTTGATGCTTGCCCGAAGAAAAGCTAAACTGCCCTTCTACCTCAACGCCTTGCGTGAGAAGGAGTATGCTGAGAAGTACCCGGGCTGCCTGCTCAACAACTTCCACAACCTACTGCGCTTCTGGCAGCGTCACTACCTCAATAAGGACAAAGACAGCACCTGTCTGGAGAATGTGAGTGGCTCTAAATCTTTTCTGTACACACCAGAAGCATCAGTAAATACAGTGGTTTGTAAAAGTATTCATACCCCTTGAACTTTTCCACATTTTTTTCATTTTACGACCACAAACAAATATATTTTATTGGAATTTTTTTTGTGAGAGACCAACTCAAATCAACACACAATTGTGAAGAACAAAGACGATTATAAATGATTCAAAAAAATTACAAATAGAAAAAACTGACAACTGTGATGTGGAAAAGTATTCAGCCCCCTTTTCTCTGAGTGCAACCAGTTGCCTTCAGAAGTTGCCTGATGTTTGAATGATGACCTGATGACTAAATAGAGTCCACCTGTGTGTTATCTAATCTCAGTACAAATGCAACTGTTCTGTGATGGCCTCAGAGGTTTGTTAAGAGAACACTGGGTTGCAAACAGCACCATGAAGTCCAAGGAACACACCAGACAGGTCGGGGATAGAGTTGTGGAGACGAACCAAGCAAGACACGGCCGTCCACCTAAACTTGGAGGCCCAACAGTGATCAAAGATGCAGGCAAGAGGCCCATGGTGAGCCTGGATGAACTGCAGAGATCCACAGCTCAGGTGGAGGAATCTGGCCACAGGACAACTATTGGTCACGCTCTGCACAAATTGGGCCTTTATGGAAGAATGGCAAGAAGAAAGCCAAGTCCCGTTTGCAGTTTGCCAGAAGCCATGTGGGGGACACAGCAAACATGTGGGAAGGTGCTCTGGTCAGATGAGACCAAAATTGAACCTTTTGGCCTAAATGTAAAATGCTATGTGTGTCAGAAAACTAACAATGCGCATCACTCCGAACACAGCACTCCCACTGTCAAACACGGTGGTGGCAGCATCAGGCTCTGGGGGTGCTTCCCTTCAGCAGAGACGGAAGATATTCAGAGTCCAAGGGAAGATGGATGGAGCCAAATACTGGGCAGTCTGGGAAGAAAACCTGTTGGAGTCTGCAAAAGACTCGAGACTGGGGTGGAGGTTCACCTTCCAGCAGGACAACAACTCGAAACATAAAGCCAGGGCTGCAATGGAATGGTTTAAAACATATCCTTGTCTTAGAATGGCCCAGTCAAAGTCCAGACCTAAATCCAGTTGTGAGTCTGTGACAAGATCTGAAAACTGCAGTCTGACTGAGCTTGAGCTGTTTTGCAAAGAAGAATGGGCAAAAATATTAGTTTCCAGATGTACAAAGCTGGTAGAGATGTACACCAAAAGACTTGCTGCTGTAATTGCAGCCAAAGGCAGTTCCATCAAGTACTGAATCAGGGGGCCTGAATACTTGTGCACAATGCACTTTTCAGTTTTTGTTTTTAAAAACAAACAAAAATTTTAAATCTTGTATAATTTTCTTTGTACTTCACAATTGTGTGCCACTTTGTTTTTATCTTTCACATATAATTCCAATAGAATATATTCATGTTTGTGGTCATAACATGAAAAAATGTGGGAAAGTTCCAGGGGGTATGAATACTTTGCAAGCCGCTGTATTGTTTTTTTTTAAACCAAGTCTAGACCGCTCACATTCCGCAAGCAGCTGTTGAGCAGCCCAACATTTGAATCATCTCTGCTATTTACAGTCACTGTGTTTTGTCACACATTTAAACCAGCTTCAATAATTGCTATATTAGGTGTGTTGCCTGTCAAAATACCAAGCTGACCCTCGATGCCAAGTTCCACTGGAAGTGTCTTGATGAGCGGCATGGCTCAGGGGTAGAGTGGTCGTCTTGCAACCAAAGGGTCGCTGGTTCGATCCTTGACCCCGGTGACCATGTCGAAGTGTCCTTGAGCAAGATACTGAACCCATAATTGCTCCTGATGAGTAGGTTGGCGCCTTGCATGGCAGCCTCCACCATCAGTGTGTGAATGGGTGAATGAGATGACACTGTAAAGCGCTTTGAGTGCCGCTAAGGTAGAAAAGCGCTCTATAAAATTGAGTCCATGTCCATTTTGATGTCTTGACTCAACCTGATCCAACTTTAATCTGAATCACTGTCAGTTTGTGAGGATTTCAGAAACTGCTCACCCTTTCTCTCCTTTTTAAATTAACAGGATGCACAATCTGAGTTGTTACTTTTTATTGAAGGAACATATTTGCTTTATAAAGAGGTATCATTTTTACTCCCAAGGACCTGATGGAGGGTAAATAGGCAGAAGGTTATGTTGTTTGTTGCGCGCACAGGAAACATGCTTCATATCTACAGTCGGTATCTGTGCTGTACCTCTTCATCAGCAAGTCAGTTACCTAAACATGTACTTGATAGACAATAATATGGAAAAGATGCTGTCTTACCACGAAGAATGATGTTGAAAGACATTTTGGCCAGCAGAGTGTGCTCAATGCTCACTGCTGAAATGTGTTTCCAGGGTGAGATTCTCACTAGTTTGAGTGTTACCTGCACATGGTAATGAGCTGCCGGCAGGCCGATAAAGAGCTAATCTTCTTTTGTCCTGTGATGACTGATCTGTCAATCACGCTTGTTTGTCTACGTTAGCTAGTTTCACTACAGCTACAACTTGATCAGTTGAGTTGAAGCTAATTTGTGCAAATCAATAAGTTACAGATAAGTACCAGACTTCAGATTATTTTGATGCAAGTTTAAAAGTTTTCACCAGATGTGCTGGAAGTTTCCTCTGATTGTTGACTTGCTCACAGCCACTCATCAGTTCTTGTTTATGTCTTTCATACATGTAGGGTGAACTTATAGCTGCCGATGATGTTTTGGTAGTTAGCTGTGTGCCCCTCAATAACAATGTTTGGCTAAGTTAGCGGTGCAGCTAGCAGCAGGATACTTCCAGACCTGAAGGGCGAACTTTTTGAGGTGTGAAGAATTCTGTGAGCATAACACATGAAGACACAAGATTGGAACGACTTGAATTCATATCTTGAATTCATATTGGACCATTTGCAAAGAAAATCACGAATGATACCCTTTTAACACCATTTGCTTTCAGATTGCTAAGTGCTGATTTAAACCCCAGCATCCTCACACGCAGGTCTTTTGTCAGCACACAGGCAACAGTGAATTCTTAAAACCTTTCTATATGGCAGGAGCCGGTTCAGGGGACTTGAGTTGGATTGGACTAGAACACTAACAAGACAGTCCCCTGAACCTATTTAGTCACTGGCCTTTGCAGCCAAAAAAATAGCCTATCTGAACCTAGTTGAGATGAGAGGACATGTGCCAGCATGAAGATCTCTATGTAGCTGTTCCTGCTAGTTCAGCTACACACTTGTGTTTAGCTGCGGATAGGAAACTGTCAAAAGGAGGTTTGCGGGTCTAACTGCGGTTTTGTCTTCCCTTAGAGCTCCTGTATCCCATTCAGTTACTGGAAGGAGACGGTGTCTGTGCTGCTGGGCTCAGACAGGACTTCTCTGTGTGCCATAGCGAGCTACATTGATGAGCCCTTTATGGATCTGGACAGAGACCTGCTGGAGGATTGACCATCAACGTGCACGTTGGGGATGGGACAGGATGGATGGTCACTGGGAGCATGGACACCTCAAACTGGTGATGACTCCTCTGAGCGGAGCCATCCAGCCGCTTCGTGACTGCGTTCAGGATGTGAAGACCAACCTGTCTGTTGTATGTACCTGCATGGAGGCCGCCACCTCTCGTCGGAGGGGATCTTATTTGCCTGGCTGTTGGGGGCGGGAGGGCAAGCCTGTACGCCCCCCCCCCCCCCCATCCCCCCAGATCACCTACGTGGTACAATTACAGGCATCTAAGGAACTTTGGGGAATGACATCTGCATTGGTTGTTTGCTTTAGGTGAAAGTAAAATAGAGCCTTTTATATAACCTTTACAAATTGTATTACACAAAATATGATTCATGGAAACACGTCATAAAAACTATTCTGTTGACATGAATTCCTTTTGGAAACGGCTGTAGATTGACCCACCCTCACTCTCCCGCTACCTACATGCTTGCCATCAACTGTACCCGCCTCCATGGCCTGACTGCTGGGGAACATGTTCTACAGAGGTTTTCTCCATCAGCATCATAAGAATTTACTGTCTGTGGGTCTACTTTATTAGGTGGCTATTGTTGATTGGTGCTTTCTGGCTCTCCTCAGTAAATTTAGGTAACTTGTGAGCATACTTCTCAGGCTCCACTCACCTAAAACCATCCTCTCTATTGTGGCTTCAGAAGTTTCAACCAGGGACTCGGTTATTTTCTTGTTCATTCAATTATGTCTTGTTGAAAACAAAAAAAAAACCTTGAGCTCTGGATGAACGGTAGAATAAAACATTGCACAGATTAAATTGTTTTTATTGTTCATTATATTTTAACACATTTGTTGATTAAAGGAGTGTGTTCATTTTGTAACAGAATTTGTATCCTTGTTGTGAGAGTTGCATTGGGAAGAGAATAAACTATGCAGGTACTAGTGTTAAGTTACCATCTTCATTGTCCACACGATGCTTGTGTTTGTTATCCCACCATCACCAGCTTGTTTTTGACCTGGAATTGACAATCTGTCTGTGATGGCTCTTCTTGCACAGCACCACTCATCGTTAGTTTGAGTTCAGAGGCCTGAAAGCACCGGGCCCGCAGAGCTACACACACACACACACACACACACACACACGTGCTGCTGCAAATGAAATTGGCGTCTGTGAGATGTGTACAAATGAATGCGCTACCTCATTTCATCCCTCACGGATCGTTCAATTTCAAGCATGTAATGAGTGGTAACACGTGCCCATGTGAATGTATACAGGCGTTTCTACAGTCAGCCTCTGAAACCATGTCACTTGTGCTATGCCGCCTTGAAAACGCGCGCTTCCTTGACACATTGAAAGATTTTTTTTTAATTTGCCCATCTGGTTATTACAGAGTTTTTAGTTTCTAGTTTTTCCAGTCATTCAGCATGTCTTAAGTGTTTTGATGCTTGTGCACATACTTGGAATTCGTTCATCTTCAGTGACTTGGGGTGAAATTAATTCAAGAACACTTAACAAGCTTTTCTTTTACAGTTTTGTCTCCAGTATGCCTGGACACAGGGTGTTTGCAGTGTTGCATTCTTAGTACTGATCACTGATCTGAATCACTCCATTCATCAGCCTTTCAGGTCAGTGAAGCCGTTGCCGCGAGCTCTCCATTACATAAATGATCCCGGAACCCCGAGGTTCTGGAGCCGTTTGATCAGGATGTCTGAGATAAATCCTGTGCGAATGTTCCCAGTGGTGGTTCTATGTTTGGTTCAGTCTGTCACTCATTACATTGATTAAAAAAATAACACAACCCCTTGGCCAAGAACATGCTGCACAGCACTGTTTGTTGTTTTTGTCTTAAGCAACTGTAGATTTTTGCAGTTCCTGGCATGAAGTGGAAACATTATCCAACCAGTTTTTCACTGAAGTCATTCAAACTCACAACAAAACCACTGATGTTCCTTTTCATCTAATATGATTGTATCTTGCCTCGCTAGCATTTATGGAGAGAACTTTTTTCTATGCTGACAGTGCATTACATTTATGTATGAAACAGAATCCTGATTTTATTTTAGATTCTCCGTCTTAATTGGCATTGAATAATTTGAAAAAGAAAAAAAAATCAGCAGCACCTTTTCATGTCTTAAATCTTTCCAATCATGAAAGAGCCTCAGAATAATCAAGTCTGGGTTTCTCAGGCCTCTGTCACACCTCCATGTTCCCCCTCTGAGCTTAATTCTTATTTACTGTTTGTCAAATTAAAGAGATAATAAACTCTTCCTTGTCCTTGTGGGATTTCTGTATCACGTTTGAGCTGAAAAAAAAGAAACCTTCACTTTTAATGTTTTAAATGTCTTTATTTGGGAGCTTCCACACAGTTGTGCACAGCTTTTGCAGCTGACTGACTCAGTTCAACCACAGTGTTCAGCCTCACTCAGCAAGCTGGAATACACAAACCAGACAGCTTTATTGGCAACATTCACAGAGGCGGAGTAACTCGTGACAACACAAAATCACGAGAAAAGGCTAGACGAGAGGTGATCTAGTCTCCTAAGATCATTCTTGTTACCAAATTCTGCTGCATCATCATGAATGGAGTTGACAAACCTTGCCGCCTTGATCACGAGTACGGACACGCAGCTTGTTGACTTGAGACTCGGCCACATCAGCCCTCTCCTCTGCATCGTCCAGCTCATGCTGGAGCTTCCGATACTTAGCTAGGTTGGTGTTGGCTTGCTCCTCCTACAGAGGATGAAGAGACTGTGACTTCGATGGAACTTCCGTGGAATGTTTAAACTCATGAATTCATGATAAGGATAAGTAGCTCCTGTAATATTCCTCAGGGCCTCCAGGGATGAGTCATATTTTATTTTCATGTATGAAATAAAAGCAATGCAGCCCAAAACGCATCACTCAAAGCCATTTGAGACTGTTCAGTCCTCTCTCTCATCACAAATCTGTGCTGGTAATGTGAAGGTAAAAACTGTTATCTTTCATAAAAGTAACACACTTCATCGCCAGTCCTGCTGGTGTGCTGAAAAGGGATTCTTGTGTTCTGTTCTGATCCAATTCATTGTGCTGAAAGAGAAAGTCTGATCCATCTGGACTACACAGTGTCGGAGTGTAACTCACCGCTTCCTCAGCTTGTCTCTTGTAACTCTTCACTTTGGCCTGCAGCTTGTCGATGAGATCCTGTAGACGGACGAGGCTCTTCTTGTCCTCCTCAGACTACACAAGATAAACTGAAGTGAGCGCTCCAAGCTTTTATTGAATTTCTGTCCTGACACACTTTTATGAACAAGTAACTGTTTACCTGGTAGGAGAGCTCTTTGACTCTTCTCTCATATTTACGCAGTCCCTTCTGATATTCTTGGCTCTTCTTTTGCTCAGATTCCAGCTCATTCTCTAGTTCTTTGACCTGATAGTCAGGTGAGCAGATGCATGATGGTTAACAGGGGGATGGTGATTACACAAACATTTAGTGGAACTGGTCTCAGCACTCACCCTGGCCTCTAGCTTCTGGACCTGCTTCTTGCCGCCCTTGAGGGCGATCTGCTCGGCCTCGTCCAGACGCATCTGCAGATCTTTTATGGTCTGCTCCATGTTCTTCTTCATCCTCTCCAGATGGGCGCTGGTGTCCTGCTCCTTCTTCAGCTCCTCTGCCATCATGGCTGCCTACAAGTACACATGAAATAAATGAAAGGACATTAAGTTTTTTTGCTGTCTCCAGGAACCATGTCTGAAAGACTGCCACATCCAACTCAGAGTCTGCTGTGATTTAATTTCAATGAATTGATCGGAATAATGCCGATGTCATCTTGATTTTTGTGACCTTTGCTCTTGTGAAGATAAACAACAACACTGCTTAATCATTTTTTTGGTATTATAAGCTACACATCTGATTTATTTGACTCTAAAGTGTTGTCTTTGTAACGATACATAAGCAGTGCATAGCTCACGTCAGTGATGGCCTTCTTGGCCTTCTCTTCTGCATTGCGGCACTCCTGCACAGCATCGTCCACCTCGTTCGACAGCATGGAAAGATCACTCTCGAGTTTCTTCTTCTGGTTGATCAACCCTGTATTCTGGGGCAAAAGAGGGTAAACCATTTTTCCTGGTGGTGAAAAATACTTTTAGCCAACAACCACAAAGCCTTTTTGTCTTCTACTACAGAATTCTCTTACCTGTGAGTGCAACAGGTTGACTCTCTCAGTGGACTCCAGCAGCTCGTGCTCAGCTAGCTTGCGTGCTCGGTCATTCTGCTCCAGAAGAGTCCTGAGCTCCTCCACCTCAGCAGCCAGCAGGTTGTTGCGGCGCTCTGTCACCGCTGCCTGCTCCCTCAGCTCCTCGTTCTGGTGAATTGCCTCATCCAGCTCCATTTGAACATCCTGGAGACACAAACAACTTTTATCATTGCCTTGACCATTCATAGAATATTAATGGAGCAACAGTGAATGAATCTGACTCACCTTGAGCTGAAGCTGCAGGTTTCTCAGGAGCTTCTGAGACTCAGCAGCCTGCCTGCTAGCATGGCTTAGCTGCACCTCCATCTCATTCAGGTCACCTTCCATCTTCTTCTTCAGACGCACTGCCTCATTGCGAGACTTGGCCTCAGCATCCAAGGTGGCCTGCATAGACTCTATTGTTCTCTGATGGTTACGTCTGAAACAAGATGAACAGGGATTGAGAGGGTCTACGTAACTGTAGTGCATGATGATGGTGGGATAGAATCCTAGAGCTGCTGCAGAATTAAACCTACCGGAGATTGTCTAGTTCTTCATCCTTCTCTGCCAGTTTCCTGTCAACTTCAGCCTTGATCTGGTTGAGCTCCAGCTGGATCCTGAGAGTTTTGCTCTCTTCGTGCTCAAGAGTGCCCTGAAACACACACAAACCCTTTGAGCCCTGACAACACACTCAGGAATATCAATCAAAAGGAGAGAACTCAGCTAACCTCAGCTTCCTCCAGTGCAGCTTGGATCTCACTTTTCTCCATGTCCAGACCCTTCTTCATTTTCTCAAGCTCGTGGATGGTCTTCGCTCCCTGACTGATTTGATCTGACAGGTCGGCGATCTCCTCTGAAGTAAGGTAGAGACACACAAGCATGACAACAGAATGTTGTCACAGTGCAACCTTCAAACAGTGTGAGCTGAATGACACAAATTGTACCTTGGAGGTTCTTGTTCTCCCTCTTAATTGTCTCCAGGTGATCCAAGGCCTCCTCATAGGAGTTCTTCAGTTTGAAGAGCTCTGTGCTCAGGCCTCGGGACTCTTTTTGAGAGGCCTCCAGCTCTGCTTGGCATTCCTCATACTTCTGTCTCCACTCAGCCAGCACCTGGATGTCACAAGACAGAGCTATAGTGAAGCTACAACCATCAGTTCTAAGTCCTAATATGTATGACTTAAATAATATTTACGTGACTTACTGGGGAACCAACTGTAGTGGTTGGTCTCAGGAAATCCATAACTAATTTATCAGTACCTTGTCAAAATTGCGCTGCTTCTTGTCCAGGACAGCAGCTGCAGCGTTGGCACGTTCCAGGTCAATGACCACATCTTCAATCTCTGTTTGGAGCCGGTGCTTGGTCTTCTCCAGAGAAGAGCACTTGGCATTGGAGGCTTCCACTGTCTCCTCAGCCTCCTGCAGACGTGTCACCAACTTCTTCCTGGTAAACAAGCACACATTAAGTGAATGCCTTCAAAGGGTCCTTCAATACCAGCTACCTCTGTTACATAAATCTCGCTCACTTTGCTTCTTCCAGCTCCTCAGTCCTCTGGATGGCGTCAGTTTCATACTTGGTCCTCCACTGCGCCACCTCAGCATTGGCTTTGGACAGAGCTCTCTGCAGCTCAGCCTTGGCCTCCTGCTCTTCATCGTACTGCTCTCGCAAGAGGTCGCAGTCATGTCGGGATGACTGCAGTGCATGGGCCAGGGCACTCTTCGCCTGCAGAAAGCAGTGATGATGTTTGAGAGGGGTTAGTTCAACTGAAGCTCCACAGAGGTAGCTGCTAGCTCTGGTGTCAAATATTTGCAACAGTAAGGACCTGACCTTATTCTCCTCTTCCAGCTGTTTCTTGAGTTCCTCTACATTCTGGCTGAAGGAGTTCTTGGTACGCTGGAGCTGGGACACCAGGGCTTCCCTCTCTTCTAGCTTCCTGCCCACCTCGGCTATATGGGGTGCAGTATGTTACCTAAAAGTCTATGAAATCTGTTGTTGACATTATTGGGATGTTCCTTACCACTCTCAGCCTGAGCACGGGCCCTCTGGGTGCTGGTTTCATTGAGCTGCCTCTGGAGCTCCTCGGCCTTGGCTTTAGCCTCGTTCATCTGATCTTCATACAGACGACACATCTTCTCTGAATTGGCCTGTAGACCAGAAATTCTCTTGACATTGATCTGCTTTGGTTTGATGCTATTTTAAATCCCTCAGTACATTTGTTCTTTTTTTAATCTACCTTGCCCTTGGAGAGTTGTTCCACAGTGGAAGCCAGATCGTCGGCCTCCATCTTGGCCTCGTTCCTCTCTTTCTCCAGCTTCTGCTTGACTCGCTGCAGGCTGTCAATCTGCTCGCTCAGCTCTGCCACACTGTCAGCGTGCTTCTTCCTCAAGGCTGCTGTGGTGGCCTCATGGTGCAGCATGGCTTCCTCCAGGTCTCGTCGCAGCTTCAGGAAATCAGTCTCTCTCTTCTTATTGATCTCGATCTGGGCTGAAGTTGCCCCACCAGCCTCCTCCAAGCGGTCACTCAGTTCCTCCAGCTCACGAGCCACATCACCACGCTGCTTCTCCACTTTTGCCCTACATGACCTGTCAGCCTCAAGCTCCTCCTCCAGCTCCTCTGTCCGAGCCTGAGGCAATGCAATGATTATTGTAACAAATATGTTTCTTTATCAGCCTTGAACTATGAGACGACTCCCACCTGTAACTCTTTGATCTTTTTCTGGAGCTGGATGACCAGTGTTTGCTCATCTTCAATCTTTGTGCTCATTTCATTCATTTCAAAGTCTTTCCTGGTAGAGAAATACACTTGTGGTAATTATTACTGCTTAATAGCTTTGAGGAAAAGATCATGATCAATCTGTCTTACTTTTTCAGCCTCTCTTCAAGTTGCTGCTTGTCATTTTCCAGGTCCATGACAGATTCCAAAGAGAGTTTTAAATCTCCCTCCAGCTTACGTTTGGAGCGTTCCAGGTCCATCCGCAGCTTCTTCTCTTGTTCCAGAGAGCCTTCCAGCTAATTTACAGAGGGAATAGATTCATTTTCCTCTATATTCTACTCTTTATAATACATTTACTTATCCACCAAATGAACCAAATTGTACAACAATGTAGTTGTGTGTATGTGGAAAAAACAAGCTCACATCATCAACTTGTTGTTCCAGCTTGGCCTTGGCTTTGGTCAGAGTGTTGACTTTGTCCTCCTCTGCCTGCAGGTCATCCAGAGTCTGCTGGTGAGCCTCCTGGAGTGCCTTCTTCTCCTTGGTCAGCTTCAGGATGGTTTCATCCAAAGCTGCCATTTCTTCAATTATATTTTTCACCTGCAGGAAAGCAAGAGGAAGTAGGGTGATAATTAGGAAAGGGGTCACACCTCAGCCATGTACCGTGAAATGCTGTGGAGCTTTGTGCAGCCTCTGAGTGTCCTCTGTAGGTCTCCTCACCTTGTTCTCAATAGCATGTTTCTCCTTTTCCACTTTGGCTAAGGTGATCTCCAGATCATCAATATCTTTCTTCAGCTCGGCGCACTCGTCTTCAAGCTTACGCTTCTTGGCGAGCACGTTAGCATTCATCTCCTCCTCATCCTCCAGCCTTTCTGTGATTTCTTTCACTTTGGCCTCCAGCTGGATCTTAGTTTTGATGAGTAGGTCACAGCGGTCCTCTGCGTCGGCCAGGTTGTCCTGCTCCTATGTGAAGCACAATAAGAAAAAAAGGGAAAGAATACTTCAAATTTTCATGAAATTTGGTGTCAAACTTTGAATGAGTGGGTATATCAAAATTAAATCACACTCACTGCCTGCAGCTGAAGCGAGAGGTCATTCTTCTCTTGGATCAGGCTGACCTGGCGCTCCTCAAGCTCCTTGCGCTTGATCTCAGATTTCTCCAGAGCCTCCTTCAGCTTGGCCATCTCCTCCTTCAGGGCGGCTAGCTCTTTCTCTGTTGTGGCGCTCCTCAGAAGTGGCTTAATTTTGAAGAACAGCTTCATCCAGGGCCAGTGCTTAACAGTGTTGAAGGCCCGGATGTTCCACTGGATAATCATAAGAGCTTCCCTAAAAAAGGAGGAAAGGAGGATTCAAATGGAAGAAAAGTTACAAATAAATGTTCTTGTTTGAGCTTGAAAGTTACAAATTCAGGCTTTACCAAATCAACACATACAGTAGAATTGTATGAAAAAGTACGAAATTTTATGTAACAATGTCCACTTTTACAGTGGTGCTGTGAACAATATAAAATCGAATCCTGTGATTATTATCCCAACAAAAATAAAGTTCAGACTAATGATATTATTATGATTCCAGAGTTTGTCAGTTGTTTATTGAGTAATTTGTCCTTGATTTTTGTCGCTAATCCTGTAAGTATCTGCTCTCTTACATCTAATCATAACTGAGGGATGTGATATGAAATCATACACCAAATGCTGCTTTTGATGTTTCATGACCGTGGCCAAACTGGGTCAGCAGATTGATTTAGTTTCACTAGGACGGCTTCTCACAGTCCTAAATATGGACCCAGAACTGATTGGTCAAGGACTTCCTGTCAGTGTTTAGAGGGTGAATTTAAGTGAGCGTGCACACACACCGGAGCAGGAGGCGCCTGGACGAGGAGGAGGGGGGAGCTGATAACATTTTTGACATGACTCCATGCCGGGTGCCACTCAAAGGTGAGTGTCTATGTTTTTTTAGAAACCAAAGCCCTCTGTCCAATGGCAGGCTTTAATCCTCTGTCACCCACCACATATCCCATCAATGTACTCACTTAGAAGTACAGGCGCCATGGACAAAAGGGGCCTGGGTCCATCGGGCCTCTGAGGCGGGGGCTGGGGGTTGTATTTTTAGGGAGGGTCTAAGCAGCTGCCACTTGACACATGTCACCACCTGGCTCTCAGGACACTGTCAGCATTGTTTAATTTAGAGAGAGCGGATGGAGAGAATGGCCAATGACCTGTAGGAGTATGTACGTTTGTGTGTGTGTGTGTGTGTGTGTGTGTGTGTGTGTGTGTGAGATGGGGCCCTTATTAAAATGAGGGCCACACACATGCCTGGTTACCATACAAGGGCAAGCACACGCCTTACACACGCCGATAACACTGCCCTTGCATGCCACACATATCGGAGCAAGGGAGTGAACACTAAGGTATAATGTGTCACAAGCTGAAAGACTCACAAATGATTGTATTGCTATTGAACCTGTTCGCTGAAGCAACTGGTGTGGGACATCTCTTTTTTTTTCTCCATGTCTTCTACTGCTTGAAAGAGCTGACAGACCTTCTTGTACTAATCAGACAGGGCATCTCCTGATCAATCAGTTTTCCCGAATAAAGGATTTTACCTCCTTTCCATCATCTTCAGCAGCTCCATCCTCATGATCTTGCCTCGTGCCGAAGCCTGCAGAAGCGTCAGAACTTTGGCCAAACGCTCATCCCTCAGCTCCTCGAGGTGACCCAGAAGTCCGGCCTTGAAGAACACCTACATGGAAGCAAGAGTCGAGACCAAATAAAATTAAGCAGCCCTTAAAGAACATGACAGTATATCCTAAAATAGATTTGTTCACTGTTAGTCTCCGTGACACAGGAGCTGCTTTCTCTTACCTTTGTATGTCCAAATCTATACTGGTTGTGGTCGATATCCAGAGAAGACAGCAGCTTTTCCGCAGCTTTCCTGCTATCCACAAACTTATCATCTGGAATGGCATGTGGGTTCAGGATACGATAACTGGATGAATGTGAAGAGGATTTTAGGTGGAATAACCAAAAAGTAAAGTTAATGAAAAGTATGTCTTTGATATCTTACCGCTGTTTGAACTCAGCGTACAGGATGCGATTGGGAAAGCCCTTCCTGCAGATCCTGATGCCTTCCAGGACACCATTGCAGCGCAGCTGGTGCAGCACCAGGAATGAATCCATGATCCCTGCAGAGAGCAGGATTCAAATGTGAGTCCAACCAATTTTTGCTCCTCACAATGACATTCGTCCCGTAGGCTACCTGGAGTCTTTGTCTCATTTGGGATGATGCAGCGAACAAAGTGGGGTTGAGTGCTGCGAAGGTTGGTCATCAGCTTGTTCAGATTTTCCTGAAGAAAAGCAGAAACATTGCAGAGTTAATGAGTCAAATAGATCAACAAACATAGTATTATTATTTCTCTTATTTCCATACAACGTATTGCAACTGGCAGTGCTCCTGGTGTTCCAAGTGTTGTCAGAGAGAAAGAGGAGCCAGCACAGACTTAAAGTGATGTTCATGTGATCATTGCCCTAAACATCACTGCAAGTCTTAACTGCCTCCCTCCCAGCCGTCCAATGATGTCTGCAGTTCCGCAAATATAAAACACAACAATATAATTCATAGTGCGACATTGTAGTCTCACCTTGTGAACCTGAGAGACAGTCTGGAACGAAGCAGCTTTCTTCCTCTTCTCTTTGCCTCCAGTAGAAGCTGTGCAGTGACAAACAAAGTGATTACTTTGTCCATATCCATATATATATATATATATATATATATATATATATATATATATATATATATATAGTCGTACCTGAGTCTGAGCCCACGTAGTTCTCGTACAGAGATGCTAGCAGCTTGTTGGCAGACTTCTGGAAACACGCTACCACCGTCTCATTCAGTTAGTTGGCAAGTTAGTTGATGATTGAGGATTAAGAAGCCATCATCGGCTGAGTACTCAACCTAAAAAGACTAAATACAGGCAACATCTATATTTCAGTTGTGTTTTATCAGTAAGATGCAGAGACCAGTGAATTATCACGCCCCTGCTGTGACTGGAACAGAATCACTCATCTCATTCATGACAGTAAACACCTTGTGCCTCCTCCTCACCTGTTCAACATTCTGCCCCTTCACCACATACTCGTTCCCCACCTTCACCCTCGGGTGGAGGAGGCCCTTGATGAGATCAGCTGAGCTGACTCCCATCAAGTAGGAGGCCTTGTCCGCACCTGATGACCAATCAGGAAAAAGAGTGAATCACAACCCTGTTCTAAATCTTTTGAGCTGATTTTTTTTCCATAATGCGTTCTTACTTTCAGTGCCATCAGTCTCCGCCTGCTCCTCGCGCTGCTTCTGCTTGAATTTCATGTTGCCAAAGTGCATGATAGCTCCGACTATTTTATAGCAGCCGTACTTCTCCTCGGGCAGGAAGCCGAGGATATCCATGGCGTGCTGAGGAGAAGCCAAAGAGAGGTCACCTCTCTATTTTATTAACTCAACATTCTTGTACTCCAATGAAGCTGAGAGGAGAAAAGCTCTTACATCAGTGGCCATCAGCTCCTGTCCATCATCCATGTTCTCCACGGTGGTCACACCCTGGGAGCAGAAGTGGTAGTCATATGGGTTGGACGACACCAGCAGCATGTCTGCAACAGAGATGGTTCGAGTTCTTTACTAATTATTAAGTTAATGACAAGAATCCCTGCTTTTATTTCTTTGTGCATTGGTCACTGCACCTCACACCTCATTTTGCTTTCAGTCAGTCCATCCCTTCATGTCTTCCAACTGCTGCAGAATGCAGCTGCATGCATATTAACTAAAACAGTTGTGCCATATTATTCCACTTTGAGTTGAGTTCAAAAGTGGAATTATGTCTATAGAAAGAAAGGGCAGGCCCCAGAACACCTCAGCAGCCTTTATCATCGCCACTGGCCCTCTTGACTACCAAGGCCTTCTAATAAGCTACTGGTTATTTCAAGTGAAACGGAGGCCACTTTTTTCTCTGTGGTTGTGCAAAAAATGTAGGAGATTTGTTCTCTCATCCCCGACCACGGAATGTTGAGTGAGTCCTTGACATGCTGTTATGCATCCCTGTCATTATTGTCAATTGCAAATTTTCTATGTATTATCACAATTATCATTTTATTATATTTTGGTCAACCCTGAATACATTGGCTTGACTTGAAACTATATTCAAATATATAAAGCAGCCAGAATCACCCACCCAACAGTTCCGGTTTCTTCTGTGACATGATCTGGTAGTAGATGTGGTAGCTCCGCTCACCCGGCTGTTGAAAAATCACCCGGGATTTCTCCAGAAGATCTGTAAGACAGTGAGTAGAATTACTTGCTCCAATGGAACAAGCAAATAAATCTTTAGAGTTAAATTAGTGATTAACAACTCACATATATCAATATCAGCTGAAGCCAGTTTGCCTGTGGGGCCAAAGTGGATCCTGATGAACTTTCCCTGAGAGAAAAAGAAGAGGATTTCAATCAAATGCTTGAGAAATTATCGACTAACATCAAAAATGTCCTGACCCTTTGACATCATATGTAGTATGCTAGATTGGAGGTACTCACAAAACGGGATGAGTTGTCATTCCTTAGTGTTTTGGCATTACCAAATGCCTCCATGGCCGGGTTTGCCTCAATGATCTGATCCTCCAGAGTCCCCTAAGAGGAACATTATATTAGAAAAATGCCCCATCGCATTATTTTATAAGTTCAATTCAAAGCTGCAGTGATTTTGCGCAGCTGTAACTCACCCCTGTTTTAGTAGCGGGTCCTTGCTGTGAAAGGAAAAGGTGAGACTTCAGTGAGAGTGACATCGTCTCAAGCACGACTGCACAATGCTTTCACAAAAGGGGAACATCATGACCAATTGGAAAATTAGAAACTGGTTGTTAAAGCGATGGTAAAATCAATGGCTACCTTGTTTTATATGATGAAGTGTGGTGAACGCAGGGGAGAAAAATGAGCATCAAACCACAAAGGAAAGTCAAAAAATCAAAGAAAAAGATCATAGAAAATTTGGAGTCAAAAACAAAAAGAAATGACATGGAAAGGGGGAAGGAAAAGTGATTCAAAAATCAACAAGAAAGCACTGCAGAGCGTCTGGAGGGTGCTACACAACACATGAGGGTAAAGACATGAATGTAATCAGTTCTCACATTCACCACTGGAACAGAAAAGAAAATGTATGGTAATGTATGGATTTAAAGGGGATACACTGAAGGATTCCTGGGACAAAAACAACAGCAACAAAAAAAATGAAGAAAATAAAATGCAGCAAAAAGTTTGAAAAAGGGAGGTGAGAAAGAAAAATACAGGTTGCCATGTTGGCCTTACTGCTTTCTTAGCAGGTGTTTCCCCAAGAGCTGCCACAATGGCAAAATACTGAATGACACGTTTCGTGTTGACAGTTTTGCCAGCACCGGATTCTCCGCTATAGGAGTGTGAAAAATAACAAGTTGTAGATACAACAGGCAAAATTAAGGGCACAGAACTAGTAAAGATGGAGCAAATCCAAATAATTACACTGCATGTTACAAGAGAGCCAGAAAAAGAAAAAAGGGAGGAAGTGATTTTAGTCAAAGACAAAATCTTTGGAGGAAAAATGTCTTAAAATGGACTGTGTGTAAAGAGTTCATTCTACACATATCATTACAGCCCCTAAAGTTACAAGCTGTGTAACACGTATATTCAATACTTACGTGATGAGCATGGACTGGTTCTCCCGATCTGATGAAGAGAAAATGACGCATTTAATTGTGTTTCTATTTGGCATTTGTGTCGGAGCATTATGCCATTTTACTGAGAGACGACGACTCACTTCGCAGCATATCATTGTAGGCATTGTCTGCAATGGAGTAGATGTGTGGCGGTGCCTCAGAGCGGCGTTTGCCTTTGTAGGCAGCGACCACAGGGGCGGTGTAGACTGGCAGCCATTTGTATGGGTTAACCGTCACACAGAAGAGACCCGAGTAGGTCTGAGAACATGCAAAACAACACTCACTGCGATACATCATCCTAAATCGACATGTGCCATTTTGCAGGATCCAACTCCAAACATGGGGACATGGGAGAGGTGACATCCATATCAGGTACTCACATAGATCATCCAGGCAGAGTAGCGCCTGCGCAGGTTGAAGAGGACAGAGGCCTCGTTGAGATGTGTCAACATGGCCATGTCTTCTATCAGGTCGTACTTTGGAGGATTCATCTGCTGGATGTCACAGTCCTTCACTGTCAGCATCTGTAGAGCCAACATGGGCACACATGAGCAGGGTATCATGGGATTGTTGGGTATTTTATGAGGATGAAAGTCACTTACCTTCCCATCTTTAGTCTCGACAATGACTTTGTCACCGCTGAGCTCCTTGATCTCGATCTCAATGTAAGCCTCTTTTTCATCCGGGATCCAGGCTCGCTTCTTACCTGATAGCACAGCTTAGTGTGAGCGGAAAACATTCCAACATACACAATCAACAGAATACAGTAAATCATCACAAATCTAACAACACTCAAGTCACTCGCATGACGTAGAAACAGAAACAGGGATCATTATTACACCATGTTAACACAGCAATAGTACTTGAATACAATTTGACTTTTAGGAATGTAGTTTTTGATTTTTTTCTGTATTACTGAGTTGCAGTTTGGACAGTATTAGGCTGAAAAATATAATATAACTGGTAAATTTATTTTAGGATTTTCAAGAGGGAACTGCACCAACAAGTTCTTGCATGCAGCAGAGTCTGCGCCATGTTAAAGAGAGCAAACAAAAATCAAAAATCAAAACAACAACTCATATTCATATTCATGTAATTTGTATGTCAGTGTCCCTTTTTGGTGATAAAAAGAATGGAAGGCGTACCATCGAAGGCGACAGTTTGTGCCGACAGCAGCTCCAGGTCAGACTTGCGTAAAAACGGTGCAGCGTCTCCAAACTCCTTCATGTCAAAGCGCGACATGGTGGCAACTCCTGGCCGGTCCTCCAAAACCGGACACCAGTGAGACAGACAAGTTGTGGAAGTTCCCTTGTTGACAAACAACAAAATTGTGTTCATTTTACTAACTTACGCCTCCAAAAAAACAACTCGAGACCACGAGAAAACTGCGCGTAAAAGGCGCAACTCCACTATTTCCATAACTATTAACCAAAAACAACGACTAAACTCACAATGTCAGCGAAGATTAAGCGTGTTATTGTCGCTATTATTACATATTGTGTTGAAATTAAGATTCTGTAAGAAAAGAGCGCTTCAAAAACACAATGATCCACCTACCAAACAAAGGCAACAAGTTGTCCACTGACCTCCGGACGAGCGCAAAGAAATAACAGCCTGGAGAGACGGCCCTTCTTTATACCGAGAACCTCAAGGTCACGGTCAGTGGACATTTGTCCCTCATTAGCATATGCCACCTCCTCCGACGCCCATTGGTGCGGAGCGGCTGTCTCAATTGACACAAAAGGAAAGCTACGTTTTTGTCATTGCGCTAAACCCAAGCCGGCTATTTTTGTATCCCAGTTATTTCATGCACTGTACACACTGCGAATGAGGGGAGTGGGAGAGAGTTGTGCAGGGAGCATCCCTGTAGGGGGGGGGGGGGGATTTTTCACCCCAAAGGTGTTTGAAGGAGATGCATCAGTTCCTCCTCTAACACTTGTGTCCTCACATAGAGACAAACCTGCACATCAAGAGAGAAACCTCTGAAATTCAGTGGCTCAGAAGAGTTATAATAAACATTACAGTCATTATTTACTCAGATATGAGTGTGTTATCATCATCTTCACCCAGCTGGCCGATAAACCCTAATCCTATAGGGGACCCTTGTGAACTCATGTTCCTGGTAATTGCCGCATTGCTTTTGTGTAGTCAAGAGTGATGTTTGCTATTGTGTACGGCCTCTGAGGATGCAACCTTAGAAGAGATTATTTCAGGAGCTGTGTGGTATTAAACATGCTACTATTAATACACAAGAATATATTAATAGAGAGGAAGATGGCGCATGGCTCCAGCTACACAAGTGCTTCACATGAGCTCAGAACTGCGGGATACCAACCAGATGATGAAAATCCTGAATGTAACTTTTATGAGTCAGAATGTGTTTGATACCTCGTCTTAGGCAAGAGTTATTTAACGGCAGGACTCCTGTGTCTGTGTGCATGCATCCTTTCTTTCATTTTGTTTATGTGGTCATGTTTGGCATAAGCGCCCCGCCTCTCACACTCCAGCTCCACCAAATCTGACCTTCAGAGCAAGGGGAGAGGTTGGTATGGGAGCAGGGCGACAGTGCAGTGGGTGGGGGGTAGGGGGGGGACCACAGTTTCTCAGAATAGACAAAGCCAACATTCCTGATAGGGAGATTGACTGTTGGCGGCGTTGAATTCTACAAAAGCAGTGAAGATAAGATGAACATGGATATCTACAGCTAGAGAGGTAGTTGGATTTTTTCCCATCATAGACACACAAAAACACACACAAAAAAACAAACTGATGTCTTGAATCAAGGAGCAGCCATCTTTGTTGATGCTGTTATCTGTTGCTGTGGCAGACTGTGAGGTGTTGCTGTGATGGCTTAAACTTTCTCGGGCATCAGTTTGATAGAGCAGGCCTGAGCTATTCTGGGACAAGGGGCTCTTCAGAGAGGCTGGTTTATGTACTATGTCACTCGCTGCTTCACTGGAAAAGCTGGCATGCTGATAACACATGAGGAGGAGATGAATCCCAAAGTCCCCCGAGCTGCTGGCTTTAAATAAGTCCACATACTTCAGCACATAAACACACACACACACACACACACACACACACACACACACACACACACACACACACACACTCATACATGCAAACACATAATGGAGTGCTAGCAGTGTAAGACTTGTCCCCCAGCACATCTCTCTGCACTGCAACACTGCAGGCCCCTGCAACAGCTGACCTCTCCGAGCAGCAGCTCTCCTTACGTCCCCAGTGCTCTTCAAAATCATTTAGACTCTAATGTGTGTTTTGATTGCTGGACATTTGTGCAGCTTTGAATTACTGTCCCATCTAAAATGACTACTCCACCTCCAAAATGCTGCCCTCAGTCCTCAGTTCATTCTGGGGATTGGCCGGCTGTCAGTTTGGTGATGTGCAAGCGAGGAGCCGACATTTTGGGCATCACGGCTTGATCTGGGGGTCAGTCACAGTTGTTTTAGATCATCATGCTCTGGATGCCAGCAGGATTAGGTAGCGAGATGGAGAGAGATTGGGAATTATGACAGCAGTCATCTCATCAGTGTGTAATCGTGCTTGACACATCTCCATCTCCACGTTTGGTTTGTGCACAGGTGGAGCTGTTGATCAGAGAGAGCACACAAGAAAACTAAGAACTTCATCATGTCATGATGTGTTATGAAAATATGAGCGGTCAAGACGACAAGATCAGGTTTACAGATGCATTAGTTGCATATAATATAGAATATAAATCAAGTTTGTTTCCATTATTGTGCCTGTCATCACTGTTATGACATTAATACCTCGGACCGGTACACACATGTATACATGATCTGTGCTTACTTTCACTTTAAAACATATTATCAATGTTTTCATATATCAACTACTTTCAATCCCCCCCTTGCCTCAAAAAAGCAGTCGGTAACTGCTGTCAGAATAAAGTTAGCTTGCCTGGGTGAACAAATATTAGGGTCCAGATTTTGCACCATGCCAGTAGCCATAAAAAGGTCGGTGAAGCAGCGTTTCATTTTGGATCAAAGCATTCACCGCCAGTGGATATTTCTGTAATCGCCTTGTGCCTGCCCACAATACCTTGCAGCAACTCCGCAGGCTCAGGTCTTAGCCATGGGTTCATCAGAGTGGAGACGAGCAGACGCGTGGCACAAACACACTCTAAAGCCCCAATTATTCTTCCACTCCCACTGCAGCCCCCTAACATCCATTCACTCACGGGCAACAATAACAAGCAGCAGAGTTAATCAGTCTTTTAGCCAGCCCTTTAAGGGGTTGATACCTTCGCTATTAGCCTCTGGCTCCAGACAATACCCCGCGCTCAGTTGTGGTCTGGGTCAGTGGGCCCGGCCTGCTAGGCCAGCCCTGCCCTCAGTATGCATGGCAGCTCTCAGCTGTCTTTCTATTTCAGGAGCATGGAGACATACCTCAGCCCAGCTGGGGCATCAGAGACAATGGACATGCTGCCTTATCCAAACACAGGCCCGCAGACAATCTGACGCACTCCAGGATCCCAGTGAGAGCCCCGCAGCAGCCCCCTCCAGCCCAATAAAATAAAGGGTTAACAAGGCTGCACGGACACTCAGGACAGTGTCTTGCTCTTAAGAATACAAAGAGACATGAATGTGACAGGAGAGTCAACATGGCTACAGTCACAAGATCTTCTGTTAGGATTTACAGAAAACAGCAAAGCAGCTTTTTATATGGACACAGGGTTGTACGACTAAATATCCCTCAATACTTATTTGAAAAATAAAATGATCCTGATGATTTTTTTTTCCAAAGCACTGTTACATCATATAGCTCTGTTCTGTGAGTGTTCATTGTGTCATAGCTAAACACAGTTCAGTTGACACACAGATACCCCTTAATGTTTTGGGCCTTTTGTATTTAGGGTCCAGTGAGATCACTGGTTCCTAACCGAGGGCCATGACTCAGACACTGTGTCACTTTAAATAAACTTGGAAGCCTGTGTAGCTGCTTTGAAAGACCTTCAGTTAGTGACCTACAGCATCTACCCTGTCAGGGTAGACATAGCTGCATCTAATTTACTGCCTGTCCCGTGGGGGTTCTATTAGAGACGTCCAGGGATGCAGGTGGCCCGTGTGGCCTCTGACCATAATTGCTGTTTAGACAGAGCTGCTGTCACAATGAGAGGCATTTCACCAAGCCGCGTGGCGGCTCTTTCACGGTTTACACAGGCTCCAAGCCCTTGTATGTCTGCTTTATACACATGTAAGCACGCACGCGCACACACACACACACACACACACACACACACACACACACACACACACACACACACACACACACACACACACACACGTGCTACCATCACTACCTCTGCCTGCGGCCACTGACTGGCAACTGTTCAAACACAGAGAGAAGAGAGACTGGCAACTCTTGGTTGTAAGGCAGAAACTAAGAAAAAAAGTTAAGAATCACTACCATCATCATCATCATCATCATCATCATCATCATCACCAGCATCATCATCATCATCATCATCATCATCAGATCAGAGGAACAGACAACAGGACGTTTTGGATGATTCATCACACTTGTATGGGTTCTTAAAGTTTCACGTCCCAGACAACAACAATTCATGTGTCAACAGTGCAAACACTGAACAGCATGTGTCACTCTCGCTAAAATCACACTTCACTTTTTTATATCGGCATGCTGGTGATGCCCATCCTTCAGAGGCATCATGCTGTCCAGCTGTCCCTCTGTCTGTCCAATTCTTGCAAATGTCAGCTGACTCAATGACCTGAGGAGATTGTGGTGGACATGGACAAAGGTTAAAGGTCAAGCTCACTGTGACTTCACTAAGACATATAATTGCAATGCTGTATTTGTAGTTTTTATGAGCAGCAAGACATTGAAATATTCAAGAAACTTGAGTCCAGTGGCGTTTTTCTTCATGTATGTATGTTTAGAGAAAAGCAACAAAATGCAAGCGTTCTCTCGTTAATGTCTACGAGCACAATTGGAAATTTGCTAATTAAAGCTATAATGCAGCATTTTTGTCTCCATCTTCTGGTAGTGATTGTTACTACAAACAACCGTTGACGTGTACACTCATTATAGGCTCCACCGAAGCCTAAAATGGTCTTTGCATCACACAACCTGATCCATTTGGTCTAATAACATTTGGGAAGTCGAGAAGAGCCGTGTAAATAAAATATGTCTTCAGGTTACCAGAGAACCAAGTGGAAGTTGCTCTCGGCCTGCTAAGTGTCTGATGCTGCTCCGCCTGTAGAACTCAGAGAGATTTACGTAACAGGAACGAGCTCAGTGAGGACTGTGTGAACTGGTTTAGTGAGGTCTTGAATGCACTGGAGCTTTACCTTTCTGGATAACTACACGACACAAACTAAGGATGGATGTGGAAATATCACATAAAAATCGACTTCCTCTGACCAAAAATTTCGCTCCATGACACCGCAGACACTTTATCAGCTATTACTATCATCATCATCGTCACACAGCAGTTCCAATGCAAAATGATATTTATGTCAACATTGGCTTTGAATGTCCTGGTGGAATTGAAGTGTTATTATTGGTACTGTGTTACAACATTTAAGTCTCCCATCAAAAACTGACAAGAACATTTTTAAAAAATGTTTTTTATTTTTTTATACTTCTACTTTGAAATACTTTCATTAAAAATGATGACATGGACAGACAATCTGCTGTCTGTATCTACTATCTATGGATGTCTCCCCTCCTTATGTAAGCCTTGGTATCCATTGCAACAGCATAGTTGTCACATTGATCACCACCGGTGTTGGGGAAGTGTGCTCGTAGATGTTTAACACCAATATGGCTTCTTCTTCTTCTTTGAAGAAAAAGAATTTCCACCATATCTCATCAGCCAATGTCAAAAGACTTGTAAACTTGGATTAGTTTCATCGATCCTGATTCAATGGAGTCGTCTTGAAAACAGATCCAGGACTTTAGTTTAACACCTCAAATGTTTTTTGATCCTTCTACTTGTATTTGTGGGCATATTTTGAGGGGTGGGCTGCACGGTGGTGCAGTGGTCAGCACTGTCGCCTCACAGCAAGAGGGTTTCAGGTTCGAGTCCCGGCTCGGGCACGGGATCTTTCTGTGTGGAGTCTCCATGTTCTCCCTGTGCCTGTGTGGGTTCTCTCTGGTACTCCAGCTTCCTCTCACAGTCCAAAGACATCAAGAGAGGACGAGGCTGATTGATACTCTAACTTGACCGTAGGTATGACTGTGAGTGTGAATGGTTGTTCGTCTCTGTGTGTTGGTCCTTCGATGGACTGGTGACCTGTCCAGGGTGAACCCCACCTCTCGCCCGTAGATGCTGGGATAGGCTCCAGCCCCCCCGCAACCCTTACTAGTAAGGAATAAGTGGAAGACGATGATGGATGGATTTTGAGGGTTATGTTAAAAGTGATAGGGTCTAAAAATGAAAACATTTGGAAATCATGGCTGATGCAACCAAAGACTGTCAAAATAACAGAATTATGCTGTCTAGCCCTGAGCTCTGGCCATGCCTGTCTGTACCGTCAACAGCAAGAAAGTCAATAAGAGAAAAAATAGCTCTGTAAAAAAAACACAATTGTTTTACTATTCTCATATTCAAGTATGTTCTAAGGTTTGCCTCACGGGCTTCCATTGCTGATATAACTGCAACCCCCCCCCCCCCCCCCCAAAAAAAAAAAAAAACTAACTTTCCCTTTACATTTCACACATTTGAACAAGAAAGTGAATTGGCACTGCGATCTCGTTTGTCTGAGCTTCACCTCCTCCTTTGGCTTGAGGATCCCTACGACGTTGAGCTGCTAGCTGGAGCTTTGCAGGCTGCTGAGATGTTGAGCAAAGAGAGGCTGGAGCAGCAGCAGGTGAGGAGGGTCCTGGGGGGAAAGAACTTTTGCTTCCCTCTCTTAGACATATCAGAAGGATCAGCATGGCATTCAGAGGAGTGCTACTTCCTGGCTGCAGGCAGGCTTGTGGACAGCTGGTACTGTGTGTGTGTGTGTGTGTGTGTGTGTGTGTGTGTGTGTGTGTGTGTGTGTGTGTGTGTGTGTGTGTGTGTGTGTGTGTGTGTGTGTGTGTGTGTGTGTGTGTGTGTGGACACACTCCTTTCTCTTGTCTCACACTGTATTTCATCAACAATAATAAAGTCTGTTAGCAGTCTATTACAACTCCCAATCAGCAGTTCCAGAATAGTGTGAACATCACAGGTTGAACTCTTAAGAGAAGTCTCTGGTCATCTGAAAGAACTGATATTTCTCACTGAAAAAAAATTGGAGCAGGACTGAAATAAATATTCGAGAGCATTGTGATCTGACCAATGTCCCCCTCTCGGGCCACATCGGTCACATATCCTTTAAAAGAGTTTTCTCCTGTAATAAACCGAGTTATGAACTAATATCACAAGAAAGATGAAATGTGTTAAAACTGTAATTGTAATAGCACAAATGCTTTATGTCATAAAGATTAATAATACCTTACAAGTGCAGATGTTCTTCCTGCTATTACTGAAAAAAAGGAAAGGTGAGGACTTTCTGCACCAGCTTTTCCTTGTTACAACTCTCCAAACCTAAGACATGTGAAGGCTTCTGCCTCTTCTGTCTAGATATGATAAATTATTGAGAGATCTTGCCAACCAAGATGACCTCTCTTGTCAGAAACTGATCTGATTGATTGTGTCAAATCATCCAGAGTTGAATCGACAGGGGTACTCTCAGTCAGTTGTGTGTGTGTGTGTGTGTGTGTGTGTGTGTGTGTGTGTGTGCGTGTGTGCACGCGTGTACGCGTGTGTGTGATTGTGAGACATTGACTGACTGCTTTAGAATTCAATTTTATACTTCATCAAGTATACAGACAAAATTATGTAAAGCCCCCATATCATAGCTTTACCAGGAAAACATTTGCTCAGTGAAGGAGAAGATTCAGAACCTTTAAAGTTACATCAGTTCAGTTTATGCCTGATGAGTGATGCTTTTCATGGAAAAGGAAATCTGAATTGTCCTGTTTGATATCTTGATATAGAACGAATCTTGACAAGTACTTGATGTCATGAGGGTTTCACGAACAGGTTTCTTGATGGTATTGTGAACATATGCACTGGTCCAGTGAATCTTTTCCATCAGAGGGAGACACACTCCTTTGTCCCACTATTGAGTCTGTAGGGTTTGAGAACTGTTCTTGACCTGAGTCAGAACACTGCTGTGTGAAAGTAGTACCCAGCAGAGGGCGCTGTGTTCTGCCTTTCGAGCAAACAAATGTGTAAAAGAGAATGACCCACATGTAGCTTGAAGGTCTGCAGGCATTCTGGACTGGAGAGGGTGGAGTCATGGTTGGAGTTGAGTCAGAGACAAGAAAAAACAAAAATCCCTCTTAAAGGGCCCTCACACCCATGTTGCTCGATCTAAAAGTGATGATTGATTACAAGCCAAAATTCACAAATTAATCAATACAGAATGGACCTTTATGAGCAAACTCATGTGCTTCCCTCTTGTTCCAGCTGAGGTTGACATTATTAGTCCATCCATCCATTTTCTTCAGCTTATTCCTGTTAAGTGTCGCGGGGGGGTGGAGCCTATCCCAGCAGCCTTCAGGCGAGAGGTGGGTTTCACCCTGGACAGGTCGCCAGTCCATCGCAGGGCCAACACATAGAGACAGACAACCATTCACACTTACAGTCACACCTACAGTCAATTTAGAGTATCAATCAGCCTTGTCCCTTCTTGATGTCTTTGGACTGTGGGAGGAAGCTGGAGTACCAGAGAGAACCCACACAGGAACAGGGAGAACATGGAGACTCCACACAGAAAGATCCTGTGCCTGACCCGGGGCTCGAACCCGGGACCTTCTTGCTGTGAGGCGACAGTGCTGACCACTGCACCACCACATTATTAGTCATATGTCATATATTTTCAAAACTTTGCAATTTAGTGCACATATTCAAGCTGTTTTGGTGAACGTCTTGTACATTCAAGCACTCGCCAAACTAGTTCCCACAGCGCTCAATGAGCTCATCGCTTCCAAGTAAATCCAGCCAAGTTTCTTCATGTTTGCCATGTGCCAAGATGAGTGTAGATTTCTGATCTGGCAATTCAGATTGCGAAATAATTCATTGGGCCAGGGTTGTGTCACACTCAAAACAATGAAATTGAACCATAAAACACCCTCGGAGTTGTTTTGATGAAATGGAAATTCAAGCAGAGAAAAATGTGCGTCATAATTTGTTTTTAACCTTTTATTTAAATGATGTCTCAGCCCTCCCTCAGGCCTTTGATGACTGTTAGTATTGAAATGTCATCTCATCAATAAAAAGATAAATGCATATGGAGCAAGTGTGTATGAACTAAAACTCCTCAAAAAATTATCAAAATGAACTAAAACTGTTATACACTCTTACAATTGAAACAGTAATGACAGAGCAGGTTTTGTTGGTACCTATAATTTAAGCATGTTGGCAGTTGTTGTAATAACTTTTACTGCCAGAGGATGGAGATGCTGCAGTAATGCTTTGGGAGGATGAGGCTCTCTGTTCTATTCTTGTCCTTTAGTGCCACCAAGAGGTTTTGTTTTGCATGAAATGCCATGAAGAGTATGAGACGGATAATTTCCTCTACATATTAAGAGTTTGTAGAGGAGTAATACTGCCGATGTGTGTACTCATCAACATTTTGGTTTACTCAGTGAAACATCCACATCTGCTTGATGAAAGAATTTGCTACAGATCTTCATGGCTGTTAGACAATAACTCTGTCTAACTTTGCTGAACTTCACATTTACTGTTCCAGGTGAAGTCCCTCAATGACTCCTGCAGGATCGGAGGATCAGAGGTCCTGCCCCTCTGAGCTGCCTTGGATTGTGAGCAACACCAGGCCGGCCAGTAGGTCTGTTTGAATGGGAGGAAGTGAGTTGAGTTGATATCATCAGGAGGAAGGTCAGAAATACCGTCCTGAGGGGTGAGATGACAGGTTTGTAATTCTTGCATCAGTGCTGGTCAAGAAACACACCTGGTAACTCTTTCACAGTGAATAAACACAAATAATTTTAAACTCAAGATAAACAAAGTAAGTGACATCAGACAGGACTGTTAAATAACATACAAAACACAGACATTGTTGATTTTATCGTCGCATGATGGTATTTATTCTACAATATTGATTAATTGCTTCAGTCTTTATGTTTGCATCTGGGTCAGTTACATTGTAGGCTGACAGAATCTGTCTTTTCTACATGTAACCTGAACAGGCAAAAAAGGAAATATTCAATATTGTTTGAATGGTCAGATATAGTAAATCCCCTCTTGTTTGCATGCTCATCTGTGTATTTGTAATCATATATTTCAATTCAGTGTTAATGAATTTGTTTGAAGCTGACTGTTGAATGAAGCACTGATGGTGTTTGGCTCCTTTAAGAATCTTTTTTCTTCACCTCCTGTCAAATCCACCCATAACTCCACCCTATGCAGGCCAGCTTGCCCACAGACCAGAAAAGATACATGAGTCACTGGAAGACCAGACAACAGCGCCCTCCACTGCTCGGGCAAAAAAACTCCAAAGCCCCCACATGTGGTTAATTCGGTCTGTAACAACAAAGGAATCTTAGTGCAGCTGGTTTTATGATACAAGTAAAAGAGGAAGGAACATATTTTGTAAGAGGACAAACACATGTTATAAGTCAGTATCATCTTATAAAACCCAGTTAATAATCGTCCTGTTGTATTTATTTGACCAAACACTGATGGAAATGGTTATTCTCTCTGTTTCTCAATGACAGGAAGGGCTATCTCATAGGAAGTGGAAGTAGGAGCGTCCCTCTCTCTCTCTCTCTCTCTCACACACACACACACACACACACACACACACACACACACACACACACACACACACACACACACACACGCACGCACGCACACACACACACACGCATGCTTGTCCACTTGCCTGCCCATCCTGTAGCAGTGAGGGTGTGAGCCAGGAACACCCCCTCTCTCCAGGGCTATGACTGCCTGCTAGTATTTTGGTAATCGTCATCCTCCCTGACCTGCTGGCCCGACGCTGGCGCCAGGAGTCTCCCCACCTCCTCTCCACCTCCTCGAGCCCACTACCCCAACCCCACCGATAATTCGGACCAGCTGTTGCAAGGTGCTTTGCTTGCTCCCACCCACCATACTCACACTTGCCTCCTGTATGGCCATGAGTAAGTCTTGGGAAAAATGTCTGGCTGTGGGATATTTTGGAGGCCTCCCAATCTCAAACTTTGCATGGGGTCTCACTGGTGCATAAAATAAATCCAAGTCAATCACAGGCCCAGTTCCTGCTCTGCAACAAATCAGCAGTGTTTTGGTTTGATGTTGCAATATGGAAACACACATTCGGTGGGGTCGTGTTGTGGCAGGGAGTCAAACACTGATATTTGCTTTTGCTGCTGCTTCAGGAGTGTCACTGACCTGAATTTCTCTCATTCCTGGAACCATCCAGTCTTAATGAAATGGAATGTGTGTCACTGTGAAATAAGAGTCCCGTACAGAATTGAGCTCCTCATTGGAATCACATGAAGAGCATGTGCATCCTCAATGATCAAGTGATACTGTGAGGGGATTGAGAATAATTGCCAAAGAATGTTTGACAAGAAGTCGGGGAAAGAGATAGAAGAGAGCCTCGATTTCATTCTGGAAAGGAAGCACGTGCACTTTTAGAGCGTTGTGTGTTTTTGGCATTTAGGGGCTCTGTGTAAAATAAGGTGCCTCTCTGTCTAAGGCCTAACCGCACTGGGACTCTGGACTGAGATGGAGGGGAACCCCAAGCTTTTGATCCACACTCCACAACCCCCAGCACTGCTGAGTAATGGCCCACAAGTGAACTGTGCATATGTGTGTGTGTGTGTGTGTGTGTGTGTGTGTGTGTGTGTGTGTGTGTGTGTGTGTGTGTGTGTGTGACAGAGGTTTGGATTGTTTTTCTCGTGGTGGTGGTGGCGGTAATGATGTCTCGTAGAACAGCAGTGGATGGTTATCAGAGACAGAGGCCCGATAGAGGGGGTGGGGGACTGGTACAAAGAGCTGTTCTGGTGGAACTATGGAGAAAAATAGTTCATGCTGCACTGGGATTTCCTGCCTTTGCCCTGGCTAGCCCCCCTCCCTCTCCTGTCTACCCACTCTGTTCTCAACGCCCTTCAGCAGTATGGAAACTGTTCGGGACTATGTTTCAGCTTGAGATGAGGGAGCCAATTGATTTAATTAAAACGGCTGCAGGAATATTTAGGTGAGAGATTCAGTGTTGATCCAGACTGTTACAATCAGGTTTCCATAATCCCATTTCCTCCTTTAATCTATCCACCCACAATATGTCTAAATCATGTCCTTCACATTGTCATGCAACCGCTCTGGTTGATGTTATCTGATCTCTGATCATGCACAGCTGGAATACACATTGTGTTGTCGCCTGATATTGATCCTGTGAAAGCAGGCAGCCGCATCTCTGCTTGTGTTAAACATTGAAAGCACAGGTGCCTCGCCATTTGGGTGCCCTCAGATGTATCGTGTGGGTGTAAAAGAGGGGGTTGATGGGGGATTGTGCCCAGGATGAGGAGGTCTAAACCAGAGCTTTGATCTTAGGTGTCAACGGTGGAGGTAGGGGGCATGTGTCACTCATTAGCAGTGTGGTGAGAGTGTAGCTGCTCACAGGTCCTTCTAGTGTGGAGCAGAGTGGGGAGGATGTTGTGAAAATTGTGTTCCTGCTTATAAACCCGGAGGGTGCGGCGTCAAGGCTGTGGAAGGGGTGGGGGTGGGGGTGTGATGGGGCAGCTGAGAGAAAAAAAAAACCTGGAGGAAAGCAGTGCAACAATTTTCATAACTGCATATGTGTTGAGCATTGCTTTGTGGTGCACACTTGTACGCTAAACTGATAGCACAGGAAGTCACATAGACGATTTCATTGAAAAGCTCTGCTGCCAGCACTCACTGTCTTGGGAGAGGAGGGAAATGGAAACCAGATGTCTGAGATCCACCGTGAATATGTCAAAGCTCCCGGACTATGTGAAATCCTCTATGTCCCATTGGTGGACTGAAACTTTTCTGCACTGTCATCAGTAATGTCTATTATACACCCTCCCAGTGGACATACACTCTTGGCTTCATCTACAACCTGGAAACTAAAGGAAAGAAGCTTTGCTGTTCCAGAAGTTTTTTTTTTTTTTTTTTTTCTGTTCCTTAGGTTTCAAGCCTCACCACATTCCTCAAATTTCAGGGTAACTTCCCATATCCCAAGGCTCAGTCGGGTGGCAAATCTCTCAGCACTCCTTTGTGGATAGATTGCTTTCTCTTGCTTGAGAAAATAACAAGCTATAGAGTAATGACTTAACAAGCAACAGGATAATGGCTTCAACATGTGCGGGACTGTGTGGATTCAGGGTTGCGCGAGTGCTTTGCTTACTCTCCTGTGTATGTGTGTGTGCCTATTGTTTAAGAGCCAACTGTGCAGAATCAACTGGCTCTGTTTGGTTGGAATTGTTTGAAAGCTGGACGTGTGATGAATAGACCGCTCTCCTCTATGTCTGGAGCCTCCAAGACTGGGGGATCAGCAGCGGCCGGTGTGTCACCATGACAGGGACGGCCTGTGGGGTATCTGTGGGAGAGCCGGGTGTTTTTCATCTTAACCAGCTGTTGCCTTAGCCTCCCACACAGAGAGAACACTTCTCAGTGTTTATCGCTGTGATAACCTATGTGTATGTTTGTATCAGAAGATGTTGGAGCCAGTTTGACAGCGCGAAGTAATAGATGATAAAATGACAGCTGCTGTACGGGCAAGTGTGCTCATCAAGCATATTGTTGGTGTTTACTATCTGTTGCAGTGTCTTGATGCCGAGCATCTGTTCCCATGGAGCTGTGCCTCAAGTCTTAACTTTCTTTGATCTACAATGGAACAAATGGGAAGCACTTGACACCTAAGACTGAGCAGTGACATACCAAACTGCAAATATGCAGCAGGTGTAGCTGCACACTCTGAGAGGTTCATGAGAAATGGCTGGGGTTATGACTTGATTAACAATCCACTTCCTGTCAGTCATATGTGTGTGACACATTTAGTTAAAGCATGACTTGGCTTGCTCGAGTAGGTTGTTCTTCCTTTCACGCAGCTCTTTAAGTTAAATCCAAAACCTTGAAAATCAGGGAACAAATGGTGAGACAATCTGTGACATAGCCTGTTGCTGTTGACACACAGTGACATGTTCTGACAGGTGAGCAGAAATCTACATTACCTCTGTCATAGGACTCTGTCAGGGCCTGCAGCAACAGATCAACGTCCTCTTGCACCTCGTCTGGGAAAATATGCTGAAATGTTCATGGTGACAAACAGATAATGTTACTTGTAATGTCAAGTTGAATAAACTCTTGTCCAAACTGAAATAAGTCTCCAAGTAATTCCATCTAATGGAGAGCTGCCCGAAGAGGGGCCTCCACAATGTTCAGCGTGGCCCGCCAGATTAGAAAATTATTGCCTAATCCCTGTTTTTTCTTTTGTGTGGTAAAATGTCTTCAGAATGCCTGTAAATACCTTATATTTATTCATTTATCTATTTTTCATAACTTGATTAGAGTGACTCTTAGTGCAGAATCTCATTTTGGAACCACCGAAGTAAGACAAAATGGAGAGGAAGAGACAGAAGCACAAAGACAAAAGGCATTTGTTTTTTTTGTACTCAGCTCACCATTAAGTTTCAGTTTTGAGCCCTTGAGGGAAAAATGTTGGGGCACCACTGTTCTAGTGCCACCATCAAGCCAAGTGTCAGTTTTTGCATTTCTTTGATTTATGACCTGTAGCACTAATGATATTTCCATGTCTCTCTTGTCTTGTTTGGTTAAGAAGAGTCACTTCATATGTGGGACATTTTGGCTGCTGCTCCTTAGATGCCACACAAGAATTTGGGAGTAATGATGGTTAAGAAATCAGGGTCAAGATACTCTCAGAGATTTTTTTTTCCTGTCCCATGCAGGCTAGAGGTTTATGTTCTCCCTCCCTCTCTTCTCAGTGTGAGGCAATGCTCAGAACGACACAGAGGGAAAGCAGGCGCCATCCATCCTTCTACCTCTCCCCCTTTTCCGTTCCCTTGCTATGCTTCTCACTGGCATCAAATCTGCAGCAACACATGTCTCTGATCAAGTCCAGCCTGCGTCATCAGTTAGTAAACTCCAGGCTCCAGGAAAACCAACAGAGAGCACATTCATAGCCGACGACCCTGTGACTGAGTGTGTGATTCATTACTCTTTAATATGCATCCCTACCCCCATCCCCTAACCCATCCAACCGCTGCCTTGGGGCAACTCCACGGCCTGATCAAGTCCACCATTAAGCATACTTGTGATATTACTGCTGTTGGCCTTCTTATTTACCAGATGCTGCCCTTGAGTGTCCGTCCTGTTTGCAGCGCAGCAGATAGAAATTAGTTCTGCATTCTGACATTTAAATCAGCAACCTGAACTTTAGCATGTGAACACAAATATAGCAGATCTCTGAAGCACTATAGTCCCACCAAGAGTAGACTTATTAGCACTGTAAAATTAGAGTAATGAAGACCTGGTGAGAGAAGTGACAGACACTGAGAGGTGATAATCATCGTGGAGGAGACAAGGGGAGTAATACATGAGGTGAGAGGCTCTTGGGAAGTACAGCTTAGGATAGCTTGTGCAATCAAAGCTGTTGCATGAAGCATGAGGAAGGTCCTATTTCCATTTCAATGTAAAATTGCCTTTTCACACTGTTGAGGTTGTATTTTACGCATCCCAATTCCCTAGGTGATGCAGGTCCTCAGTGTATGATCAGGTGACCGTAACGAGTCAGTGAAATTCAGGTGATAGTCACAAGTGTATAAGACATGGTCAGTATCTATGCTATGATTCATTGGAAGGCAAATTTGTCTGCAGGCCTTTTCTGGGAAAACGCTTTCTCCAGGTCTCATGAGCGCAAGATGAGTCCTGTTTACGAGAGGTTGAAAGCTCCTTCCTTTCACCCAGGCTGTGAGTCCTCACTGCTGTTGCTGCTGTTGCTGCTGCTGCTGCTGCTGCTACACTGAAGGCTACTCTTTAGTTCCAGGCCACCCAACTCCGGCCCAAATCTTGGCTATCCCAACAGCTGATGGGGTGGGGGTGGAGGGGAACATGGTGCAGCAGCAGGAACAGCACAAGATCTCTACAGCTCTTCAGCCCAGGCTGCTTTTTTGGGTAAAGCAGGCCAGTGTAAACTCCCACTTCCTGTTGGGATGTCTCAGAGGGGGAGAGATGATCCTTCTGTGAAGAGGGAAAGGGTTTGCTGCACTGTGGGACACACACACACACACACACACACACACACACACACACACACACACACACACACACACATACACAAATAGAAATACAGCCATAGAAGCATGCAGAGAGAGAGCAGAGTGAGAGCGAGCGAGAGAGCGAGAGAGCAAGAGAGCGAGGAATACACAAACACGGTGGGGTTCAGGAATGTTAAACACATGCTTTATGGCATAAATAGCAGCCACTTTTGGTAAATTACAGTGAGTGCTCTGGCGCTGTAAAGCACACAGCAGGAAAACGCTCTCACATTTCACATCCCGGGCCTCCACTCTCTTCAAGCATTGAGAAAGGAGCATATTGTGTTTCCATTTCTCTATAAAAAGGTAGAAATAAGTACAGTAACATGTGATGCAGCAAAGATTTCAGATATTTACATTGAAACTGGCTAAATAAAGCTCCAGAGCCACTGTGGTAACAATGACCTGGGAAGACCAGAGGAAGGCAAAACAAGGCTCTGTATAGTATAACATAAAAAATATTGCATCCTGTGTTTTCCTTCAGTACTTAAAAAACAAACATCACCAGAAAACTTGAGAGAAAAGTCAAGTTTGTTAGTGTGGCTAACACCCCCTCCTCAGGACATGTAACCAGCTGACATCATGCAAACAATCCTGCAGTAACCACCAACAGCTGAGATTTAATAGCTGTTTTATCCAACATTGTCCGAGAGAGGACATAAGACCACAATAGCCAAAGTGGTCATAATCAGCAGTTCCAATTGGACCTGCTTGGCGTATCAGTCTTGTGTGCGAGGCTGCTGCAGTGGTCGTGCTGGCGGGGAGCAAGCACATATATTTCCCTGACTCAGGAGGGAATAAGAAGCTGCCGTGGAACAGTTTACCTCACTGTGCTGGCCTGGCTCGGCCTCTGCCCACGCACACCGACTAAGTGGCTGACTAGTGGCCTGACTTACTAACTGAGAGCAGAGGAGCCATGGGAACCTAAAGCTCCAGTCTGGCAGAGTCTGACTCACCGTCTAGGCTAAGAACGAGGAGAACGTTATACTCTCCCAAAGGAGGAAAAAATATACACACACTGCAATCATGAATGTAGCTCTCTAGAATTCCCCTTTAATATCATTTCAAGGTCTGTAGTGAGCACATTTGAATGAAGTCTTTGATTAAAAACAGAACTTGTCTTTTGAAGCACACATTCACACACGCAGCCGTGTTTGCACAGCGTCAGCAAGAAGTAGACGGCAGGTGGAAAACTGGAAGCAGGTGTTGTTCCTATCCATCACGCAAGTGTGTTCACCTGCAGTTCACGTTCAGAACAATAGTGAGTTCACAGCTAAAATGTGGAGAGAGTTAATGATCAAGCAGCCCTGTCATAACTGACTGCTTTCATTTCCGCATCTCATCACAGAGCTGATAAAACTGCCCGCTTTTAACTTATGGATGGCAAAATAATCAAGTTTTTATAAACATAAATTACTTTATTGAATGAAAACTCATGAGTTATGGCATACAAGAAATAGAAGTGAACACACAAGCATGATACAAAATTGAAATAACACATCATCTGCACATTGCACTGTAAAACACTGCCATAACTGTGTAGGAAAGTTAAAAATGCATCTTTGAACTGTCCATTTACAGAGTTCCGATCACATATTCAGCAACTATACTTTCATGGTGTAAACTTTAAAAATGTTTGGTCCCAGCCTTTTGGTTCTAATTTCTTTGAATACTGCAATCCTTCTTTTCTTAAAGCCACAAATACTTACTGAGGTTAGAAAAGGCACATTTTTTTGGTTTTAAAGAGAAAACAATTTCTAGGCACAAACTTGGTTCACGTACAAAATATGGCTTTAGCAGGTATTATTAACACTGTGGTAACGTTGAGTGCACGGCTGGCATTGCCATCCGCATTGCAGTTGCACTGCAAAGTGAAGCTTCTTTGGAACAACAAAAGAGGGAACATCGTTTCCTATCTCCAAAACTCATCAGATTACAGAGAAGGTTTGGATGTAGTCAAAATAGAGGCTTAAGATGATCCCTGCTGTTGAAAAACGACTAACTGATGCCCTCCTTTTGTGATGACATGCTTCCTCTTTTTTCCTTAGCAAACCAAGGGCAGTGGAAGTCACCTGCTATCATCCAGTGAAGGTCATGACTGTAGCACCTGTTAGCACCTCGTCTATCTACACCACAGTACCAGGGACAGCTGTGTGTGCATTTGCTTTTGTGTGTATGAGTGTGAGTGTGTGTGTGTGTGTGTGTGTGTGTTTAGAGGCACGCTGAGAGATTTATTCCACCCACGCACCCCTACCTCTCAGCAGCTGTGTGTAGGCCATGATCCTGAGCTGGCCGGCACCAGGACGGAGACAGGAAAGAACACCTCTCACCTCAATGAGTTCACTACATCTTTGTTCTTTGGAATGGGCACAATTGCAACAAAGAGGCTGATATCAAGTGAGTGACAGCTCAGATTTGGTCCAGCAGCCTCAAGACTTCAAACTAGAGGGGAAAAATAATGTGTTCTTCAGCTGTTTTGTCTTAGAGCAGAGGGGTTAAAGGCTTGTAAAAATTCAGATCCATAATGAGGCTTGATTCTCTCCAGGTCTCTTAAAGCGGGCCATTTCATGCTTTTTGAGGCCTTACAGATCATCAACAGGCCAGCCGGGCTGGTGAAGACCCCCCCCCCCCCACAACTGTTGCTACGAGCCCACCACTACCTTGAGCTCTAAGTGTGTCCCTCTGTGTCTCTGTGGTTTCTCATGCTGAGGCAGAGCAGCATCCTGAGGAGCTGTGTTTCTGCAGCAATGACATGCGGCTGAAGGTGCGAGAGCAGACACCACACTGGTACTTCTTCACCTCGGCATGGGTTTGCAGATGAGCTCGCAGGTTGGAGCGGTCAGCAAAGGCACGGTTGCAGTGGGGGCAGGAGAAGGGACGCTCACCTGTACAAGAAACAAGAGATGTGTTGTCACATGACCTTACAGATACTCCCTTTAGGGAGCAGGTGATGCTCATAATGATCCTCAGACGGTCCACAAGAGCCTTCTGTTAACACATATCTCTGTCTCTGTCTCTCTCTCTCTCTCTCACTCGCTCACTCACACACACACATACACAAACAGGAACCAACACGTGGAAGGCTGGTAGTGTCACACCTGACTGAATTAGCATGATTCAATCAAAGCCAAATGAGATTAGCGTGCTAACAAGCTGCTTGAGGTACTAAGTGCTCAGTGATAGCAGACAGCCTTCAGGCATTCATTCAGCCCTTTGTCACCGCTGTGTCCCTTTTCAGTTGTCTTCCTCGGAGGCTTTGATAAGATAATTAGCCGGCGAGCCATTGTTGTTAGTGCATTAAACACAATGAGTAATCAATGAGCACAGAGTCTACAGTGGGCTTCCCTATGTGATCATGTCTGCTGATCAAGTATTGAGCTCATCAGACTGATTGTTATGGATATCCTGCTCCCTCATGACACAGCCTAAAAGACCATGGTGATTCAAAATCACACACTCAGAAGTAGATTTACATTTTGTGCATGAATTGGTTTTGACTCAACAGAGTCAAAATGTTTCAGGAAGAAGAGTATCTCTCACCTGTGTGTGTGCGGATGTGGCCGCGCAGCAGCCATGGCCTGGAGAAGGCCTTTCCACAGGTGGTGCACACACAGGGAAGGGTGTGTGAGCGGATGTGCATCTTCAGAGCCCCCAGGCTGGTGTACTCTTTGGGGCAGTGTTTGCAGGGAAATGCAGGTCTGGTTGCTGTTACAGGGGCCTCCCTCTCCTCCTCCTCCTCTGGAGGACTGACATGGGCCATGATGCCTGTGCATTTCATCCGCTGACGAGGGGCATATGTGTGGACGGGCTCAGGGCTGGGGGGATCTGAGGTGCGCCCTTCGTCCTCCTCTCCACTACTGCTGGCGCTGCTACTGAGGCTGGATGGGGAGCTGAGGTCCAGGGGGCCAGGGGTGGCAGAGGGCTCTGTTTGGGAGGTTGGCAGGTAGAGAGCAGGCAGGACACTTAGGTCCCACACCAGGCCCGTAGTGAAGCAGGTGGCAGTAGACGTGTCATGCCCAGATGAGAGCTCAGCCAGCGGATAACTTTCCAGTGAAGTGTCTGAAGAAGAAGAGGGATTGATTCACAAATAACACCAACAGTCCATCAAAGAAGCAACTCTTCAAGTTCAAAATAATGTAGACAAGAACAACAAATTCAAGATTTGACATTTAATTAATATCATCATTACTCCTAATCTCTGTGAATTTTTTTTTTTGGTTATAGTTTTTTTTTTTAAAAAACATGTATTGAGCTTAAAGCAGGAGTCTAAGTATGGTTTCATCGGCCGTTTCCTCCCACGTATTCACAAGGGCTGGTAACATGAATGGAGCTCTGTCTGCTTGCAGTAAGGGAGGAAAGTGCATGTAACGGGCCCCGACATGATCGGGGAGTAACTGGATTTGTAGTTGAAGCAGTCAAAAACGCACAAACAAACCATACTTTTACATATGTAGATACCACACTCGAGAATGCACTCTACTTTGCGCACTTAGAAGGAAAACTTTGATCATTCAAACAGTGAACAAAAACAAATTCATAACTCACCATTCTGGCATTCCAGTTCACTATAGTTTGGCTTTTGTTTGGCGAAGTACTTTTTGACCAAGAAAGACCGAGGCATTTTCCTGGTGAACGTTAAATCTCCGTGCGTAAAAGTATCCGATGGTCACGGCGCACGGTCTCTGGAACAAAGTAAATCAAATCTTGGTCCTCGAATCGTTGGAAATCCTAAAAAAAATACGCTCCTTTAGTCCACAAGTATGTGTGAACTTCGGCAGAAAATGAGTGTGCAGCCTTCATGCAGAATGACTAAATGCTGGCCTCTGTTCTGAAATACTCTGACACAGGCGATAGGGGTGTGCTCGCCCCGAGGGCCCTCCCCACCTCCCCACCTCCCGAACTCACAGATCCCTGCTCTGCCTCGCTGGAAGAAGCCTTCATACTAGACACCTCACAGCACCAAAACACCAACCTCGTACTGTGTGAACACAGCGGGCTCAAGGGACTGCGGGAATGATGGGTCGATGTTAACGTCATCAGTTATAATCAGACGTTAAAATAACACACCAAAGCACTGCACGGTCCAGGAGAGCTACCAACTGCACGGAGGGGAACTGTTTTTCACTCTCAAAACAACTTTTATTCAAGGCTAGTGATGGTACGCATGGCCTTCATGGCGGCTGCAACCAAGTTCAGTTTAAAATCATCACTGTATAATTTAGGCCATTATGGATCCTAACGAATTGAGATAAATAACGGGAACCAAACAAAGCAAAAATTAAAACAAACAAAACTTTATCTGTGCGAGTTTTTTTTAATGTATTGACGACTAGGGTGCGTGACGTCTTCTGAAATATTTGATAGATTTAACATTTGTCTGCACTTCTTTAGTGGAGTTGCTACCGATACGCGCTTCATGATTGTAAACAGAAGTCTCACTTAAACCCACAGACGGGTTGTCAAAGCGTCAAGAGTCAAACTTCAGCAGAGTAACTGCACCATCTCATGGAAACAAATAGAAATTAAACATCACCTTATCAGATCATTCCAGAGCTTTCCAATCAGTCAGGGGATCGATCTAAACTGGATTCAAGACCGTCCGTTTGACTGTCAGTAGTTTGTTCTGCTTAGGAAAACTTAAAAAAAAACATTTGTACAATTTTTAAGATAAAGTAAACATAACTGATGACAATAAAAAAATCAGTCTGAAAATATTCTATCAGAAGGAAGGATTAGATGAAGGGATCGTGCAGCCTCCAGTAGGCTACTATACAAGCGCAGTAGCAAACGTCATTGCATGAAGGCAAAAACAGAAATACAGGCTGTAAAGAAATAAAAGAAACCATTAAAGCCTACAGGAATAGTATAATGTATACTGTATTTAGTTCAATTGTAAATTGCATACTGGACTCTTAATTATATCTGTGATATATGTGAACATTTGGACACATCTGCTTTGGACCAGGTCACGGAGACGATCGATCTTTCCTTTTGGTGAGCAACTCTGTCTATTTTAAGAGAAAATAGGACACCACTTACACTGGGCCTGTACTCACACCACACACACGTTTGTGTGTGTGTGTGTGTGTGTGTGTGTGTGTGTGTGTGTGCGCGTGTGTGAGCGTGTGTGTATGTGCGCACGTGTGTGTGCGTGTGTGAGCGTGTGTGCATGTGCGCACGTGTGTGAAGATTTACGTTTGTCATCAGTGAATCTCAAGTGACCACCAGGTGGAGACAAAAGGATATTTGTCCACTCCGTCCTCTTGGTAATAGTGTCCTATAATATAATAGTGTCAGTTCTTGTCCTGCAACCATGGCAAGAACAATAAACTCATTAGATCCCTGTTTAAAAAGGACGCCATTACAGTTCCATATGTGATGTCATACTGGAATAAATACGTGGATCACATCGACTGGAAAAAGGTCTGGCTTTTACCCAACAAACGATATCTGTTGACCAATAAAGTTAGAGAAAGTTGGTTTAAAGTCATTCATAGGTTTTACCCCTCAAATGAACACATTGTCAAAAGGTTCAAAAAAGACATTGTTGTGAAATGCACTTTTGGTTCTGTAAAGGTCGAAACAGTTACTCATTTATTTTGGCACTGCCCCATTGTCCAAGGCTTTTGGATTGAAATCTGTGATTATGTGGTTAACAATATTGAAAAAGATTTTAAGTTGTTTTGGAAGGATGCGCTGCTTGGTCTATATGACGTTAACAGTAATAAGTCCAAGCCAAATGAAACATTTATTATCAATCTTATGATTCTTCTGGCTAATTTCACATTCATAAATGTAGATTCACTCATAGAAAACCTTTTTTCATCGCCTTTCACACTGAAGTCAAGCAGTACTTTGATTCAATTAAATTCTCTCTCAATCAAAAGGCAATCAAAATCTTGAATATCTGTAAACATTTTGACATTCTCTTGTTAACTCATATTCCCCCTGGCATTGTTTATGTTCTTACATTACTAGATATGTCCTTTTTTTGTGAAATTCTGAAGCTATACTATTTTGCAAAGTACAAGACTTTGATATAATTGCTAATTCGTAATCTTTGCAAACGATAATTAAAGTTTAAAAAAAATAGTGTTCAGTTTATGACAGGAAGTCTCCCAGCATTTTTTCTATCAACAACAATCAACATGTGTCATTTTACTTCTCTGTTCCAGCAAAGGTTTTACACTTTTACACTTACAAGGTCCATAATGGCCGATCTTGACATAAACTCACTGTGAGGCTGAAAAATAGGATTTTGGTCCCTTTCATGGTCTCTAACTCTGCATTGCAACAGGAAATACAGTTATCACAGTCAGAGGGATAAAATTACATTTCCTGATATCACAACAGTCTCGTTTTGTCCTCAGGTTTCCTCTCAGTCCTGCTTAGCCCGATAAACATCTGGACAACACACAAGACACATCAAGGAGTTGGCATCATTTCATTCTTTTGAACCTCATAAGAATCAAAACTTAGTTCTCTCACTTTATTTTATACATGCTGTACATATATATATATATATATATATATATATATATATATATGCTGTACACATATATATATATATATATATATATATATGCTGTACACATATATATATATATGCTGTACACATATATATATGCTGTACACATATATATATATGCTGTACACATATGTATATGCTGTACACACACACACACACATATATATATATATATATATATATATATATATATATATATATATATATACACACACAAGATATTGCCAAAAGTATTCGCTCACCTGCCTTGACTCACATATGAGCTTTAGTGACATCCCATTCCTAATCAATATGACGTGGGTCCACCCTTTGCAGCTAGAACAGCTTCAATTCTTCTGGGAAGGCTGTCCACAAGGTTTAGGAGTGTGTTTATGGGGATTTTTGACCATTCTTCCAGAAGCGCATTTGTGAGGTCACACACTGATGTTGGCCGAGAAGGCCTGGCTCTGACTCTCGGCTCTAATTCATCCCAAAGGTGTTCTATCGGGTTGAGGTCAGGACTCTGTGCAGGCCAGTCAAGTTCATCCACACCAGACTCTGCCATCCACGTCTTTATGGACCTTGCTTTGTGCACTGGTGCACAGTCATGTTGGAAAACGAAGGGGCCAGCTGCCACTGTTCTAGAGTCCAGTGGCGGCGTGCTTTACACCACTGCACCCGACGCTTTGCATTGCACCTGGTGATGTATGGCTTGGATGCAGCTGCTCGACCATGGAAACCCATTCCATGAAGCTCTCTGCGCACTGTTGTTGAGCTAATCTGAAGGCCACATGAAGTTTGGAGGTCTGTAGTGATTGACTCTGCAGAAAGTTGGCGACCTCTTCACACTATGCGCTTCATCATCCGCTGAGCCCACTCCGTCAGTTTACGTGGCCTACCACTTCGTGGCTGAGTTGCTGTCGTTCCCAAACACTTCCATTTCCTTATAATACAGCTGACAGTTGACTATGGAATATTTAGTAGCGAGGAAATTTCACGACTGGATTTGTTGCACAGGTGGCATCCTATCAGTGTTCCATGCTGGAATTCACTGAGCTCCTGAGAGCGACCCATTCTTTCACAAATGTTTTTAAAGACAGTCTGCATGCCTTGGTGCTTCATTTTATACACCTGTGGCCATGGAAGTGATTGGAACACCTGATTCTGATCATTTGGATGGGTGAGCAAATACTTTTGGCAATATAGTGTATATATATATATATATACACACACACACCATGTGTCTGCACATCAGGTATTTGCAAATAATGCGCTGTAAATAGATTTTATGTTGCTAGAAATGTTTATTCTTTTGACACAATTGTTTTCTTCCATCCATCCATTTTCTTCCACTTATTGGTTTTTATTATAATTACATACATAGACCAACAACCATTCACACTAATCAATCAGACTGATGTCTTTGAGCTGTCGGAAGAAGCTGGAGCACCAGAGACAACCCAAGCAGGTACGGGGAGAACATGGAGACTCCACACAGAAAGATCCTGTGTCCGAGCAGGGACTCGAACCCAGCACCTTCTTGCAATGAGGCGACAGTGCTGATCACTGCACCACCGTGCCACTATTGTTGTTTTCTTTTAGTATAAATATCCCACGTTTAACAAAGCAGCCGGAGCCCAACATGAGGTGTGATGGGATACATCTTGACACCAGTGTTTCATCTTTGACGACTGTGAAACAAAACTGCGGACGCCGATTGGAGGTTCGCTCCCAGTGGGCGGGGGCGGGGCTTGTGCTTTTTGCGAACGGTTGAATTTGAAATATTGAAACAACAGTCTTGCTGAATGCCATAGGCTTTTAGAGAATCGTTTAGTAATTGTAAAGTTTATCATTTATTTTTTAAAGCAACCTAATGACCTGGAGTCAACGCGAGAGGCGTCAGTAGCAGGTAAGACAATGACAGATGGTCAGCAGACCATAATGTAGTCCGTTTTTCTATTTGCTTTTTCAAAGTTAACGGTGATTTTGAAGGCACTTGCTGACTGCTGGATGACCTTAGCGTAGATTTCAGCTGTGGACAAAAGAAATAATGTATTAGAACGAACAAGGAGAAGATTGAGACACTGATTGGTCAGTCTGATAGGTTTGATCCAATAAGATCTTTGAGCCTGCAATCGTGTTTTTTTCTCCCTTCATTTAAAAACAAACGGTAAAATATGACCTCATTATAAAAAAAATATGACAGTTATTGTGCACTGATAGTAATTTAGTCATTATTGTGCAGTGGTCGCACAGGGAGCTGCCCCCCCTCCACAGTACAGGGCAGACCAGCCCATGTTTGATAAAGCAGCCCCTCCTCCATGTATCTAGAAACAGATGGACCCAAACAATGACATTCTGGGGGAGTGGGCATTTTGGAAATCACTGCACTGCACAGTTTTTGATTGGACATCCCAGTCAGCTGACCCAATGTTATTGGACTTTTGAAAAATAATAATGCAAGAGGGGTCTTGAAGGGTTACCCACTTCCTAACAGCCAATGAGGGATTTGTGTGTGTGAGCGCTGATGCTGTAGGAACATGTAAGTAACAGCTGTGTGTCTTCATCAGCTGAAGCCCTTGGACCCAGCTGAGTTCCCTGCTGAACACTGACGGGGAGGGAAATAAGAGCCTCAGCAGCACCTCAGGGGGAGTCGGCATGTTCCGAACGATCACACGTCTGCTCTTTGGGGGAGAAGAGGAGAGCCCCGATGATCAGCTCAAGTCTGGAGAAGTGTTGGAAGAAGGCTGGCTGGTAGTCAGTCATCAAGGTGAGTCATGTAGCAACAATAGATTCATTAAAAAAATAAAATAGATTCCACAACAGTATGTAACAATGTTCTTACCTGAAATAGACAGATTTGGGATTTATGCATATCTGATTTCAAGGAAAAAAACATGAACCTCATTCAATCTAAATAATTAAGCTGATTATCATGATTGTACAAGGAGCTCTCCACCTGTGTGTCCTCAGAGGCAGATTCAGCAGAGCTCAAGACTGCGGAGGAGCCCACCCAGCCTTCATACTTTGCTCTTAATGCAGAAACTGTTCCAAAACTGGACCCTGATACCAGGTAACAGAGAGGAAATCAAATGATTTTTTATTCATATTGACTTTAACGTGCAGGTCAAACAAGTTTGATTGTTCTTTATATGTATTTCAACCTTTTTTCACTGTTCCTGGAACTCCACATTAATGCAAGTTAATTGATCATCACCTGAATGTGTCTGTTCTTCTTGTTTTGTCCAGGGCGGTTGATCCAGACATCGCAGGTCCGAGCAGCAGCAGAACTACCAACAACAGTCAAACAATTTCTGCCCTTGTTTCTCAGCCTAAAGCTCTGGAGGAGGTCACGCAGGTCACCTGCATCCAAAAAGCAAAGTTGTGGACAAACCGTCACTACACGTCCCGTAACGCCATTGAGCGTCAGAACCGCACCCGCCAAGGAGTGGTACATCCGACCTTTCACCTCCAACAGCCAGGGCATCGCAGCATAAGCCACTGAAGCTCCCGAAAATTCTCTCACATCATGAAACACTCTCAGACCTCTCCTTTGTTCTGACATGTCTTCTGCAGATTCAGTCTTGATGTAACCCAGACAACACTTGACAATTGTTACCAGTTGATTGGCAGCTACATCACAAACCTCGTGACCTCATGAAATGAGATACTGTTGTTGTTTTTTTTGTGTTTTTGGTAATTGCACCAAGCCTATGCAGAATGTGTCCTTAAACAGTTTGAAACAAATTCCTATCATATGTGTCCTGATGGTTTTACCTGTGCATTTTTGGTACAAAACCTTTTATACATCATTAAAAATACCAAATCTGCTGCTTGTGCTGTGATTCTATGATCCTCTTGCCAGTATTCTTCCTTCTGAAAGAACCATCCTTCCATCCATCCATTTTCTACCACTTATTTCTGCTAAGGGTCATGGGGGCTGGAGCCGATCCCAGCAGCCTTAAGGCGAGAGGCAGGGTTCACCCTGGACAGGTCAGCAGTCCATCACAGGGCCAACACATAGAGACAGACAACCATTCACACTCACAGTCACACCTACGGTCAATTTAGAGTAGCAATCAGCCTCGTCCCCTCTTGATGTCTTTGGACTGTGGGAGGAAGCTGGAGTACCAGAGAGAACCCACACAGGAACAGGGAGAACACGGAGACTCCACACAGAAAGATCCTGTGCTAGAGCCAGGGCTCGAACCCAGAACCTTCTTGCTGTGAGGCGACAGTGCTAACCACTGCACCACCATGCCGCCCCCCTAAAGGAACTATGCGTTGAAATAGATCAGTCTTTGCTTAGAGGTATTATGCCAAACTCTTCCCCAGTGCTTTGGGTACAAATGATCCTGATGTCTCTTACAGTAAACTCCATATTAGGAAATTTCATCAAAAAAATAACTGATCAAAATGCCCTCCATGTGCTGAAATAAAAAAAAAGGAAACAAATAAAGACACACACACACACACACACAAATATATACATTTTTAAAATATATATGAATAAATTAAAAAATATTTACATATATATATATATATAAATCTACTGAGGATTTTTTAATCTATAGCAGTATAGTGCATTTGCAGCACGTCCTGAACAGGCACTTTTTTTTATTCATCTACAACTGACATCAAAATGTTTAAATATAGTGGTGCTGCAAAGTCTTGATTTAAAAAAAAAACCTGTTTAACATTCATGAAAGAATAACAATACATTTTGATGTCATGGCATATTGGAGATATAGTGCGGAACATTGTCGGTTTTTAAAAAAAAACAAAATTTGAATTCTGATGAATCTTAAACGATGTGATGCAACAGAAATTGAACATCTTTCAACATTGGCTTGTCACATAGAGAGCAATCAGTCTTTCTGGATAGAAATCACTAGATTAAATACGAAAATGTGGTCTTAATGGAATTTTTGACATTAGTTTGAAATCTGCTTTTCTGTGCAAACCTGACACATTTTTGGACCTCACTTGGCTGGCATCTCAACAAGATCCCGAGTGTTCTCTGTTTTCTGAGTTCCAGACACAGGTGAAGCAACGATGTGTGTATCTGAAACGCGTGATTTCAAAAATGTTTTTAATTCTTTGTCTTTCTGCATTCAGTTTTTGTCCTCGTGACTCCTGATCTTGCCTGCTTTAGCAACTATAACTTTTAGTGGCAAGAAAACAGAGAACTTCCCCCACTGCAAATTTTGAGCCCTCATTGGTTGGCAAGTAATTGCACCTGCTGTGGTCCAAAAGCTGTTTTGCATGTGGGGGAAGTCCATGAAGATGCTTGTCATCTCCTTAGTTTGATGGTAGGTATTGAGAATGGAGACGTCTCCTGAAACAAAACTTAACCAGCTGACATTATTCAGTTACAAAAGTTTTGGTTCATCTCAGCTGCCTGATGGCTTGTCACAAGGTAAGTGCAAATGTGACTTAAATAATAAGTATGGATGAAGCTGTAGTACAATCTTGGCTCAGCACACATGTACTACATGCAGTGTGTGTTTTTTTTCCCTTTTCTTTCTGCCACTGATTTACACCTGCCGTGTTTCTAATTTGCAATACAACAGGTGTTTTTTTACACAATTTACACCTGATTGCATGCCAAAGAGACAATTGACAATAACAGGAAAGTGGGCTGACGTCAACCAATCAAACCAGTCCACTGAGATGTGTTTTGTAAACGAAACGTTTCAATCTTGTCCCCTGCTGCTGCCACAGATCTTGGCCGACTCCCGAAAGAGACACCTCTGAAAGAGGTGGCCCCTGGCTGTGCAAATGTGGGTGATCAAAGCCATTTCAAACTCAAAGAGGCAGACGAGGCCCGCTACTGGGAGGACAAGCTCCACTACTTGTATGCCATATCCATCACCTTTACCATGGGAGTGACCATTGCTTTGATCCTGCACATCTACCTCAGGGACAGTGTGGTATGTCCTGCCATATATCTGTACATACACATATCTACTGCTGCATCATTGGTCCTCATCAACTTCAGGTCATCAAGAAAGGCATGTTGGTGTCAGATCATGAACACTGCACAGCACTTGGCCAGAAAGTTCTCCGTGATCAGGGCTCCAGTGTGGATGCAGCCATCGCTGCCACGCTGTGTTTGGGTGTTGTGCATCCACATGTGTCTGGTATTGGTGGGTAAGTGACTTTTTTGAATACACTCGCTGTAACATAAATGCTAAAGTTTGACTGACTCCTCATTTATGCTTTCTTTTTTTACACAGAGGAGGCGTGATGCTGGTTCATGACATCCATAAAAATGAAACAAAGTTAATAAATTTTCAGGGAACTGCACCTAAAAGACTCAATGAGGGAATGCTGCAAAATGGCTCAGAACTAAAGGTAACATAAAATTGCAGTGTCATATATCAGAGGTCTTTAGAGGAACACGTTGACCTTTTGGGAAACAGGCTTGTCTGCCTTTATAAGAATTCATGCAGTTTTGGGGGAAAAACTGTATTGATGTCATTTGACAAGGCTATAATACACTTTGTAACATCAATAATTCATTGGGCTAAGCTAACTAGAAGCTCAATTCTTGTTAAGGTCACACCGGGAAGATGAGGGTATCCCTCTACTTCTCTGGCCAAGGGGAGGAAAACTGGTTGGCATGTTCCTTTAATCTCAACTCAAATGTTTAGGCAGGTCTGCTAGTGGGAGTGCCAGGAATGCTCAGGGGATTACACCTTGCTCATACACTCTATGGAAGGTAAACATGACTCAAATTCTTTCATTTTCAGTCTATTTTTCTTACATTTTGAAGTCAGACATGTTTCTACCACAAATTCACAACAGTTTATCCTGGAGGGAGGTGGTTGGCCGAGTAGCTACTGTAGCCAAAGAGGGTTTCAATGTATCTCAGAGTCTTGGTGAGTCAAACCTCATCTGACCAGTTGTTCACTTGCCCTCTTTATATAACCTGTTGATGTCATATGACGACAATACACACAAAGGTGAATCATATGTCATTCTTTACAGCCGACGCAATATCAAAAGTAAAAGGCGAGCAGCTTTTGCAGCATTTCAGAGCCACGTTCTTCCCTGATGGCAGTGCTTTGCATCCTGGTTCATTGCTGAGGATGCCAGGTCTGGCTAGAGTCCTGGAAGATGACCCATCAGACTTCTACGATGGAAACTTGTCAGTAGAAGTAGAGGATGAGGTGAATGACATTAAACATCTGTTTCAGTACAAACATTACAGTGTGACATTCCCAATCTCAGAGATCGAGTGTTTTACACACAGGTGCGAGCCAACGGTGGGGTCCTGAGCAGAGAGGACATCAGCAATTACAGTATTGATGCAGGACATCCAGTTGAAGGGCTGTACAATGGTAAAGACGTTCTAAATTCTCAGAAAAAAAGTATGGATCTTTATCTGTGTCGTTACTTCTGTCTTAGATTTTATCGTTCAAGTTCCTCCTCCTCCGTCTGCTGGTGCAGATCTAGTAGTAGCTCTCAAACTTTTAGAGCGCTTCCACCACAAAGAGAAAAATAGCACAGGAAAACAAAGACACCACCTCATCACTGAGGTAATGGACAGCAAAGCTTAAATGATGTCTGTCTGAAGTCTGTATTTTATGGCCTGGTTGAATGGTTTTTACACATCTTTTTTCCCTCCTCTATAAAGGCTCTAAAAGCAGCTTTCACTGTGAATAGTGGCTTGGATGATCCTGAATATAATTCCTCGACGACGGCGCTGCTCTCAGGCTTACTAAGGTACACCGTATCTGGGACACCTATGCCTCAGTAGTAGTAGTAGCTGGCCCCAGCATGGTCCATGTTTGGGCCTGCTGTTCATTGCCATCTGGGGAAAAAAAAACCCAAGTGTGTCTGACTTTAGATTGTGCTCATGATTGTTTTCCTATTGATTGCAGCTCTCAACTACAGCTGCAGCCCTTTCATTTGAAAGAAAAGTTATTTCCAATTATTTCAATAATAATAATTTAATTTCAGTGTTTTTATCAAGCAGACATTAGCCTGTTCAGTGCTTGAAGTATTAGGATTTAGTGATTTTTAAAACAAATCCTTTAGAAACAAATATTATAGCAATATTTCATCAATTGATTGTGAAAATAATATGCAGATTTATCGATTAAGAAAAGAATTGCTAGTTGTTGACCTCTTCAGTTAATTTGTCCATTTAATATTTTAAAATGTTGGAAATGCTTAGAAGGAACTGCTTTAAAAGTTTTCAGCAATATTTAATTGGAATGAAAATAAAAGGTCTTTTAACTGTTAATTCTTTCAGCTCTTTTCAACTGAGATTTAGAGTTTACATGCCTTTCATTGTTTTGATCGGTAGTATTTTAATTTTCTATTGGTCATCTGTAGGGGCGATGACGAGCTTCTCCAGAGTATCAATTCCTCCCGCGCGTCTCCACCAGAGGAGCACAGTACTATCTATGGCCTGCAGATGGGGATGATGCATGGGCAAGTAGTGGTCATGGGCCCTGATGACCTCATGGTGTCAGTGGCTAGGTGGGCAGCTCGTAATGATGTGTGTGTGTGTGTGTGTGTGTGTGTGCGCTGCTGGCCATGATGACTTTGTGTTATCTTATCTTTTGTCCTTGTGATCTTGTAGTTCTCTGAGTGGGCCCTTTGGCAGTGGGATCATAACTCGCTCTGGCATTATTTTGAACAGCCTCATCCTTGACTTCTCCTGGCCCAATAAAACCCGAGGGCAACTCCCAAGCAGCCAGGTGCTTCATCATTAAATCAAACCAACTAAGATATAGTACTATTTTAATTATCTGAGTACTTTTTTACTCTAGAGAAACAGAATCCAGCCTGGAAGGAGGCCTCGGTTATCGCTTGTGCCAACGGTCGTGGTGCCGGCATCGCATGGATGTGGAATCTACATGGCCCTGTGTGGCTCAAACACACACAGCTTGAACACGATAAGTCAGGTCTGTTTCACCAAGCAGTTTAAGTGGTGTATTGTTTTTTTGTTTTGTTTTTAATTCAGCGGATACTATCATACTAAACATGTCATTATTAGGTGTTGATAAGCGTACTGTCGGACAATAAAGAGAGAACAACGACGACAAAACATCAAAAAGACAGACCTCCAGAAGAATGTAAGTATTTGCTGACCTTTGCTCTTATCTGGTCTACTCATTTCTATTAGTAATTATCAGTTTCACCATCATCAGCTGACAGTGGTGAGGAAAGTGTGTCATTCTTGCATGACCACAGAGGTCAGAAGGTGAAGACTGAGGCAGTTGTTCGTGGGATTATGAGGAACAAAGACACCATCAAGGCCATAGCTGTACCTCAGACGCTTTAATGAATTTAAATTTTAAATTCACATCGTCGATGAAACACCGTTGTAGGACGACAACGTCTGAATAAACTGTTGTAAAGTGGTGTGATGGGCTTGTCGTTTTCCTCACCTCTGTGTCCTCCATATTAATGGTCTTTCACCTGAAAACACAGATAAACATATTTCAGTTGTTGTGTTCTTGTTAGGAGTGAAACATTTGACTTTGGGTCTGTTTGAGGAAACACGCATATGCAAACTAGAAAAATGATGGCTCTTACGTAAGCTGATGAGCAGTCAAGATCCTGTCAGACGTGCATACCACCTGCATCAGTGGGCAGGACGAGTCACGTGTCGAGTCAACATGCAGACAAACATGCCACTCAAACACTGAACTCTAGACATTTTTGTTACTGTAGGTTCTTTTACTGTGTATATACGCTTCCTTTTGATTGGCTAGTAAGTAATATTCTTGTAATTTGAGTGCCATTATCAGGATATGAAATCCACGACATCTGTAACCAGAAAGCGGGTATGAGAAGAAATGAAGCTGCAATAACAATTTCCGACCAATTTTTTTCTGTCATGTAGTAAATGACAAATCCCAAGGACATAATCCTGTAAGTATTCTCAGTTCAAAAATACAATGTTGAGATTCATCACAACAGCTTTTACCTGAGTAAATGTCCACATTCAGAAAGGGAGCTGGGTCTTGTGATAACAGATGATGTGTAGGGAAATATTTGGGATAACGCAAGAATGTCCATTTGTGATCAAGAAAGATTTCAGCCTAAGATACAACACAGAACAGACGTTGGTCCAAACCCTTTCTCCAAATACAAAAGAGATATTTCTCCATTATTTCCCGAATATGAAAATGAGATCGGTGACCTCTTTCATTGCTTTTGGTCTTGTTTCAGAATACTAATGTAACTGAATAATGTATTTTAGATTTTAAAAAATTCTGAAGATAAAGTTTAAAGTGTTATGATGCCCGTGTTGTTGTGATGCCATGTAAAGCCCTTTGAGACCAACTGTAAAAAAGGGTTATACAAATAAAATTGCCTTGCCCTGCCTTTCCTTACCAGTTCTCTCCTCTCGTGGGCGTTCCCAGTGGCTGTTAAACTGATACACATAAGAAAAAGATCTTATTTAGTTTCCATTTGTTTAATAATGAAATCTCCTAATTTTCCTTTCATGTAAATTGTGATCTTGCTGCTACAGACCTTATTTTGATGATGTAATAACAGATAAATATTCATTTAGTTTGAAACAAAAATGATTCAAATACAACAAAAAATGACAGTGTGAAATGCATTCCAAAAGCAGCAAAACATGCAGATGAGAAAACAGAAAAAAAGGGGTGATAGTAGGGTACAGTTCATATATTACATTACAGGATAGCCCACAGTTAATGTACTACATTACAGGATAGCCCACAGTTCATGTACTACATTACAGGATAGCCCACAGTTCATGTACTACATTATAGGATAGCCTACAGTTCATGTACTACATTACAGGATAGCCTACAGTTCATGTACTACATTATGGGATAGCCTACTCATTTATGGAGGGATACCATACAACCATGAACACACTCATTCCAAATGATTGATGATTACATATAAATTCATCATCAGCTGTGAAAGGATGAATATTTCCAATTTTCAGTGTTGCACCTGCTTGTGTCCTCATAGGTTCTTGTTAAGTTGATTGCTAATGTGTTCTTGGAATTTGTATTTAAAGTTAGAATACACACTTGAATCTCTTCCTGGTGATTCTATCAGTGATACATTCTTACGTGTACACACAGCAGACCTGGCATTTACCCAAACAAGATAAATTCCTGAGTCTTATCAACGCTCCAGTCGTTAACAGGGCTGAGATGCAGAGTTCACTCCCAGGGGAGGCGGGGAGGCCGAGCGGTGCCAGGTGGGCGTTGTCGTCGGTCTCATGCGGGTCAGTATTTTAGAGCGCCTGCGGTTCAGCACACCTCCTACAACAACAATGAACACCAAAGAAGTTGAAGTTGTTTAGTTCACCTGCCTGGAGTCAACACCTGCAGCTGATGTGACCTGTTTACAGCTGCAATTATTTCACGAGTGAGCAACAAGAGAAGAAGTGGGTCACGCAGTCATTACTCTTGACACAAAAACGGTGAGTGAATGCCTGGTTTGCCGTTTCTCCGAGCGAATCTTTAAGTGCTGCGTAACTAAGGTCGGTCGGTTCATTAAAATTTAGCCAACTTTAGCTAGTCAGTCATTTAACTCACAAGGGAAAGCTAGTTTTTGATATGTTTTTTTTTGTGTTTTGTCAGTGACACAGTGGGAACACGATTTACTCTCGTTAATTGGTGCGACGTGACGGTACTCTGGTTGTATTTCCGCAGGTGCCGTCAGTCGGCTTGTTGCTGACAAACTCTCGATTCAATGGAGTCCAAAGCTGTTATCAAGGAGAAGTTTTTCATTGTGATTCGCGGGAAGTCGAGGAAAGGCTTCTGTCGGGGATGTATCGGCCGGGTGGAGGCGGAGACGCAGCATGGAGAGCTGATGGGGCTCCTGTACTGTGGCGGCAGCAGCGCCGGGAGTCCGAAGAGCGGAGGCATAGTGAAGAAGGAGGACACGTACCCGCTGACCCGGCACCAGGCTCAGCTCCTGCTCTTCGTGTCCTCGATGAGCAAACGCCTGGAGCTGCTGTGTATCCCCCAGCTGTTCTCCGCCATCTGTGAGCTGACCCAGGACGACCTGGTGGTGGTGAAACACAAGAAGGGGCACCTGCCGGCGTTGGTGAAGAACCTGATGCAGGTCGGGAGGAAGGAGAACAAGGACGACCTGCAGATGCTCGCCTTTGAGGTGGAATTTGTGGTGCGTAGAGCCGGCACGATTGATACTCATTCTTGTATTTCGGGAATACACCTCCAAGTCAGTTTTGAAGTTTCCAAAAAAAAAAAATTCCGGAAACATTTTGGAAATTTGTTTCCCTTTGCCAAGATATTCAAGTGTGGTTCAGTTAAGATAAAGAAATCACATTGATAGTGATTTACTTTTTTTTTCAAGAAGTTTAATTGAGTTTGTGCTGACAAGTTTTGACATGGATTTCTGTTGTTTTTTGATATTTCAACAGATACAGAAATGTATTGGTGAATGTGTGTTTTGATGAAGAAGTGTGTTTGTCAGGCATATCTGAAGCTAATAATTGCGTCATGAATCTGTCAAGGCAAAGATGACTATTATATCATATAGACTCTACATGATATAATAGTCATCTTTGCCTTGAGACAGATGGATCACTCTGTATTATGAAGTGATCTGTCTGTCTTGAGACTCAGAACAATAACTAAGCTGTCAGTCAGGTGAACCCCTGGGAGATATGTAACTGGCTGTCATTGGTTCAAAATGTACGCATGCAGAAGATATATGTTCTGTACTTATGAGGGCTGTACAGTGCATAAAGATGCCATGAGTGATTGTTTTTCATGAACTCTCCCTCTCTCTACCCTGTAGGACAGCGATCATAGTTTGTCATCCAAGAAACCTGCTCCTCTGCCCTTGTTCAGCGCTGCAGACATCATCCAAGTGGTCCCGTCGTCCTCCGTGCCGAAGGGACTGCAGTGGAAAGACGGACAATGTGGGGGTGAGTCATGTGGTTGATATATTGGCGCATATTGTTTGCCTTTTGTGTAGACATGTGGCATTTTTAAATAGTGGGATACTCATCATTTACTCAAACTAAAAAAAGTAATATAAATTTTAATCTGCTCTGTTCATATGGCATCCCACCCCTCATCCCACCCCCACTTTAATTCTTCAATAAAAGTCTGTCATTGAAAGTTTTAACACCTGTGTGTCCACAGGGGAAATGTCAATGAAATGGCCTCAGTTAACACACAACTGGAACAACTCGTCTTGTTGCTCTGGAATGCAGAACATTAGATACATCACATGTCCTGGCATTTTTGCACATAGTCCACGTCAAAGTGTCTACATACCTCATATGTAGACTTGTCCTGTGTTTGCCGGAGGTCAATCTGTTAAGGCAGCATGTCACAAACCTAAAAAATGTCATATGACTTTTTAACCGCGGACTTCCCGACCCACACACCCTCTATTCCTCCCCACAGGTCTAAACAGAAAAGCCATGACACGCATCAATTCGATTTCAAGTATTGGCTCCAAGGGACAAGTGAGAGACAGACACACAGAGCAGAGCGTTCCTCACAGTCCCAGCTTGTCCCATGTGCCTTTGGAGGTTGGGTCCATGGTGGAGGTGGTGTCCTGCTTCGGAATCACAGTGTATGGGGTTGTGCGGTGGTTGGGGGTTCCAGGAGGAAAGACTGGTGAATGGGCTGGGATTGAATTGGTAAATGACTATATTTCTTATAATAAAAAAGGTTTCTCCTGTCTTCAGCATGTGAAAAGTACCTTATATGTTGTGTGTATGGATATTTCAGGACTATGAGGTGAACGGCTGCTCCGATGGGGTGTATGGAGGCCAGAGGTATTTCAGTTGCAAAGGGAGCCGGGCTTTGTTTGTTCCTGTGACTAAGTGCAGCCCTGATAGCAGGTTCTGCTCATCTTCAGGGAGGGAGACCCCCAAACCTCCTGAGATACCACCAGGTTAGATGCTTTTCCTTGTGGAGTGGAATGTGCACATTTTCCAAAACAGCCTGATTGCATGTTGCTCACAACACGCAACACTACAGTCCCCACCAGGTCACGCACACACACACACACACACACACACACACACACACAACTTGCTGCAGTCATGCTCGCCTTGGGTCCCTCTCTGTTCATTCAAAAACATAAACAAGGCTGCCGCTTGAATGCACAGCGATGCAACTGTCTCTGAGTGTGTATAGCAAAACACTGAGGGCCAAGTGGGACCCAGACAGTGTGATGGAAATATTCGCGTGAGCAGTGGCTCTGTAGCAAAGCTGAACTAAGTGTCGCTGATCCTTTTACATTGGAATATTGACTGCGATATTCCAATGTGTAGCAGACAACTCTCCATGTAAACAGGGTTTTCTTACCCCTTGACCTGAACAAGGTCATAGTTGTAGTGAGCAGTAATGTTAGACCTGGGAGTATAATCTGATGTTGGTTGCATTTATGTATTTGTTGAGGTTACAATGAGGGTATCTATTTTTTTCTGAAAATGGATATTTTAATTTACAGGCCTGCACAGACATTGAGTGGTGTGCTGTTGAACGTTGGCCAGTTTGGATTTGAAGTAAAGGTGCGCCCCGTCTGGCCCAGAAAGATATTTGCCATTTCTGTTTTGGCCCCCTCAGAATAGAACTTTCAGACCCCTGCTCTATGTGATGCGCTTTCAAAGCAAAGTACTACTTTTAATATTTTACAATGGAACTTCAAAATGGTTTAGTCTAACGCAGGAATTTTAAGCCTATTCTGAGCTCCTGATTAATGCCAGTGTTATCATTCTATATATTATGGTCGAAGATTTTTTTTTTTTTAAATCCATTCTCATCATTACATACAAAGAATCTGTTTAAGAACCATGGCTTCCTGGGGTTGTATACTACTAAAATGCCTCAAATCTTACTTTCAGTTTGCTTTAATTATCTTATTTGCAGGCCTTCAGGTTGCCAGAGGAGAAGTTAGTTATGTAAAAGGAACCTGAAATATTTCGCAGCTTGACACTTTATCAGTGGCCCACATGACTGTCCTGTGACTTTCTTGCTCTTGAAATGTTCTAGAAGTGGTACAGGTTTGTGCTGACACGAGGCCTTGTTGTGTGTTTTCTTCAGTTCCTCCTTATGAGGAG